>NC_143587.1:19078931-19251431 GCF_048544385.1 Mastigoproctus giganteus
TATTTGAATTATGCCTTCTCTGCTGTTTATAAGTACACCATCGCTATTCTTCAGTTTCAGTATCATTTGTCTTTCTGTATTACTGCTCATGGCTGCTGATTTAAATCCTTTGTTTTCCCTTAATGCTTGTTCTACTTTTCTTGTGTTAAATCTTCTTATGTCCTCTCTGAGTCTCTTTCTAATGGCTTTGCATAACTCAGTATACTCAATTTTCTCCCTGTCAGTGTTTTTCTCGCTCTTCATTTGTCGTCTTTGGTTCATCATGACAAGTGTTTCTTGACTAATTTTTTCTTCTTTGGATTTCTGTTTCCCTATAAGTTTCTTGGGCTTTATCACTTTCAGAAAGTCATATAATGCTTATTAATAATCATATACACACTCATTTTTCTGACCTGCATTCAAACCAGTATGCTATGTTAAATAATTAATTAATTTTTAATGAGCATATTAGCATTAGCATTAGTAGAGGCATATGATGCAAGAAAGCAAGCTTATTCAGCATCAGCCAAAAAAAAAAAAAAAAAAAACCCCTCTCCCATTTCACCCCTCCGTTCGTTCGAAATACCTGTCCAGTTGAGCTTTAAATTTGTTTAGGCTATCAACTTCAACAACAAGTGATGGAAGTCGGTTCCACCAACTAACCACCCGCTGGCCAAAGGCAAATTTCCGCACATCTATCCGACATCCGTCCTTCCTCAATTTGAATTTATGCCCTCTGAGGTGATTATTCTGAGAAAGATGAAGAATCCCATTGGCATTGAGCATGCTCAAACCATTCAAAGCCTTATACACCTCTATCGGATCACCTCGCCGGTGCCTAGTCTCCAGACTCTGTAATTTGCAAAACTTAAGCCTTTCTTCGTAAGAGCAACCCTTTGTTCCATTTACTAATCTTGTTGCCCTTCTCTGCACCCGTTCCAGCAGCTCTACATCCTTCTTGAAATGAGGCCTCCAGACCTGTATACAGTACTCAAGATGTGGCCTAACCATTGCCTTATACAAGGGAATAATCACCTCCTTATCCCTGCTAGAAAAATTCCTGTATATCATTGACAAGACACCATGAGGTACTCTTGCAGCTCGTCTGCACTGCTCAGAGAACTTCATATCTGCCTGCACAATTACCCCCAGGTCCTTTTCATTCTCCACCACTGTCAGTGTAGTACCGCAGAGTTGATATATTGCTCTGGGGTTACTGTTACCCATATGTAGTACTTTACATTTGTCAATGTTAAACTTCATTTGCCACCTCTCAGCCCATCTGTTCAACCTTTCCAGATCCTGTTGCAGCAGCATAGCGTCAGTAGTGTCCTTAACGACCCTGCCAACCTTTGCATCATCTGCAAACTTAGACATTAAACCTGATATCCCATCATCAATATCATTCATAAACACCGAAAACAACAATGGACCCAACACTGAACCTTGAGGAACTCCACTAATAACATTAGTCCACGTTGAGCAGTGTCCATTGATTACCACTCTCTGTCTTCTGCCACTCAACCATCCCCTTATCCATAGCAGCAATTTGCCTCCAATGCCACACTGCTCCAATTTGTGCAGCAGTCTTCCATGTGCAACAGTATCAAAAGCCTTTCTAAGATCCAAATATATAATATCAAAGTTATTCCCTGCATCCAGTTCTTTTGTGACTACATCATAGTATCCAATCAAATTGGTCAGGCAAGACCTGCCCTTAACAAAACCATGCTGCGTCTGAGCTATAACTGAATTCTTGCCTAGATGATCCTGCAGTGCTTCTTTAACCAGTGCCTCCATTAATTTACCTGGAACAGAAGTTAAACTAACAGGTCTATAATTACTTGTGTCAGCCTTTGATCCTCCTTTGTGAATTGGGGTTACATTTGCACATCTCCAGTCTATGGGTACCTCCCCTGAGTCCAAAGAAGCTCTCATAATTATGGCTAGGGGTTTGCATACTTCCTTTGCTGCCTCCTTTAATATAACTGGATAGATCCCATCCACCCCAGGTGCCTTTTTTATGTTTATCCTCAACAATCTCTCCTCCACTTTCCTCTCAGTTATTACAAAATCGTCCAGCTCACTGCCAATGTTTACTTTACCTACATCATTCTCCTTCCTGAATAACTCCTCATGCGTGAATGTAGATGCAAAATACTCGTTTAGATTGTTAGCCACCTGAGCAGGATCCTCAACTGTTGAACCATCAATATCCAGTGGACCAATCTGATTCATCCCTTTCCTTCTCGAGTTCAAGTATGTAAAGAACTCCTTTCTGTTTTTCTTTGCATCCTTTGCCAAGGATTTTTCGTAGTCTGCCTTTGCCTGCCTAATCTCCTTTGTGACTTGGTTACAGACCAACTTATATCTATCATAGGCTTCCATTTCACCCATTAATTTGTATGTATCCCATGCATTTTTCTTCTCTGTCACATGTCTCATTAGTCCATCTGACAACCATTTAGGCCTAAACCTTGAACAATATTTCTTAGTTGGTATGTAAAGCCTGGTAGCCACCAAGATTAGTTCCTTGAATGCTTCCCATTTTGAGTTTGCTGTTGGTAACATCATCAGTTGGTCCCACTGTATAGAATTTAAATACTGTCTCAGACCATCATAGTCGCCTTTACGAAAACAAAAACCCTTCCCTTTACCTCTGATGGTAGTTACCTCCTTGAGTAAATCCCACTTCAACACACTGTGATCACTGCCACCTAGTGGTTCATTTATCTGCAGGTTCTTAATGCATGAAGAATCACTACTGATAATCAGATCAAGAGTATTGCTCCCTCTTGTTGCCTCAAGAACATGCTGATGTAGAAAACAATCATCCAATAAATCCACAAAAGCCTTGCTAGTGTGCGAGTGACCAACCCACAAATTCCAGTCAATATCTGGGAAATTAAAATCCCCCATTATAAGACTCTCTGATTTACTGGCCCACTCTATTTCCCTGTACAATATATTATTATACTCATCAGAGTCATTAGGCCTATAGCACACTCCTACTCTCAATTTTGATTTCCCTATGCTTATGTCACACCAAACTGACTCGACACTGCCCTGTCCATCGATGTCAACTGGCTTCACTTCCTTTGACTTTATGTGTTTCTTAATTAATAGCATAACCTCTCCTCCCCTCCTGTCCTGTCTATCCTTTCTATATACATTGTATTACTCACATATTACTCACATATGGTCTTATTTTACAGAATACTACCATTCTGCAAAATAAAGGCTAAACACTGATTTGAGACTAGGTGAATGCTTAGTCATATCTCTGTCTCAGTCATCAAGACTCCTACACTAAGTTACTGCAGTTACTAGAAAGTGAGGAGTTGTTTTCAGCTCTTTTATTAGAGCATTGATAGAATCTGGCAACAAATTTGAAATGTCACTTTCTATTAAATTTAGTGCAATCCAGCACTTGTCACAGGTTATAAGTACTTGACTAATTTTGAAAATTAGTCACACTTATAATTATCCTGTGAATCAACAGAATGATTATAAGAGTTTTTGACTACATACTTAATCTAGAAAACATAATTGTTATTGCGAAAAACAAAATCTATGACAACTGCAAATAGCCCTGTCAGATGAATTCGGAATTGTCAAAAAGCAAATGACAGAACAGGTCATAATTTTAAATACCTGGGAAAATGACTAAATTGGGAAGGAAGATTACAAGATGAAGTACCACACAAGTTACAAAATCATCAAGAAGATAGTAATAGTAGTAACAGTATTCACCACATAGTGTAAAGAAGCCACAGGCTTTTGCTGCACTGGCAAAAAAAAAAAAAAAAAAGCCCTTCCAACTAGATAAGAATATACAAATTACAGTAGAATGTCAGTTATCCGGAATAATTTGAAAGGGTGATTTTTTTCTTTTTTAAATTAATGGTAGTATTTGAGACAAATGTTTATTATGTTACGAGAGTATTTCTGTTTTTTTTTTTTTTTTACTTCGTATATCTGGTGAAATATTGGATTAGGAAACCACGAGTGATAGAGTTTAGTCATTTGCTTCCGTTAACCTAATTTTCTATAGCATATTTCTTTCGCTTCATTTCATATTATGTTTAGTTTAGCCCCAGATTTGGTAAGAATAATATCGGTCCAAAACTGTGCATTTTATTATTTTTCTCTGTTTTTTTACGGTAAAATGTCAACGGAAAGAAACAGCATTGAAATGGGCAGAAAACAGGAAGAATGCGATATAATAAAATTGATATTTTTAAAAAAACTTGAGAGATTTAGTAGCAAATAAGAAAAAAAAAAAAAGAAAAAAAGAGGTCTCAACAAATGAAACAAAAATGCCATAAGCACTAGAAAAGAAAAATAAGGGTAGGAATAAGGGTAGCAAAAATAAGGATAGAGTCATTAGGTGTTACACACCTAATGACTCTGATCAGTACAATGAACAACTATACACAGAAATAGAGTGAGCTACTAAATCAACATGTCTTATAATGGGGGATTTTAACTACTGAGATATTAAGTAGAACTTGTGGTTAGGTCATTTGCACACTAGTAAGACTTTTGTGGATATATTAGATGATTCGCTTCTACAGCAGCAGTTTGAGAGGCAAAAGAGGGAGTAATACTCTTAATCGAGGCAGTGTTAGGTGGGTCGGAAAACTGCTAGCTTGGGGGAATACACGGACTAATAGATTAACAGTAGCCACTGGCAGAGGTGAAAGTGATTCTTGCATTGGAATGACTATCAGCCTGGAAAACAATATGCAGGGTATTTCAGAGACTGCTGGGAGTCATTGTGGTACAAGTAAACACATGAGTTGTGTTAGGGTAGCTAAGAATAGGAACAGGTGCATGTATACTTGCATGTACACCAATGCTAGGAGTTTGGTGAATAAATTTGATGAATTTGAGATATTTCTCAAAACATCAAAGGCAGATATTGTTGGGATATCAGAGAAGTAAAGCAAAAGGCTCAAGCTAATGGAAGTGCAGTGGCTCAGAGCAGAACTGAGGGGGGCAGTTGTCCTCTGACTCACAGCCTTATAAAATGCACTGTTTGCTTGATGTTTGCAGAGCAATCGGGTACGGGACTTGACACTGCCAAGGGGGATGTCTTTGTGTGTGCGCGATGCAAGGAGTGTAACGATATCAGGAAACAACTCGGCGTTCTTTTGGGCCTATATGAGAGCTTGAAGGACAGGGTGGATGCCCTCGAAGAAACTAAATTGAGGGGCCCATCAAGCTCTCAGCTGCCCACATCAACGCCAGAGCTTGCACTTGGGCATCGCGTGACACAGAGACAACCCCCAAGGCAGAATGCGCTGGTCCCGAAGGAACTAGTATTTGTTGGTGACTCTATTGTCAGGGAAACGGGGAACATGCTTTGTAAAAAAGATAGGTGGAACAGGACCAGGGTATGTCTGCCAGGGGCAAAGGTTGATGACGTTGTACAGCGAATATCATCTTTTAAGGGCACAAAAGGTGATATAGTTGTACACGTTGGCACTAATAATATTAAGAGTAGGAGACCGGCAGAATTACTTAACAAGTACAGGTCACTGTTGAACAAAAGCCGAGAATTAGGGTTGAATTTGAAAGTGTCTGCAATTCTGCCCAGACACGATAGGAGGGAGTATATGATGAGAGCCTTGTCGATCAATTCGGCCCTGGAAAGATTGTGCAAGGCTCAAGGGGTAGAATTTTTTTCAGCCTGGACTGTACTTGTTAACAGGAGAGATTGCTTCTACAGGGATGGGATACACTTAAATAGAAAGGGTGCAAGAATATTTGCTGATGCTATCGAGGCAGTGTTAGGTGGGTCGGAAAACTGCTAGCTTGGGGGGAGACAAAGACCAATAGATTGACAGTAGCCACTGGCAGAGGTGAAAGAGATTCTTGCACTGCTTCTATTAGAATGAGCAGAAGCCTGAAAAACAAGATGCATGGTATTTCAGAGACTGCTGGGAGCCATTGTGATACAAGTAAACACATGGGTTGTGTTAGGGTAGCTAAGAATAGAAACAGGTGCAGGTATACTTGCGTGTACACCAATGCTAGGAGTTTAGTAAATAAATTTGATGAATTTGAGGTATTGCTCAAAACATCGAAGGCAGATATTGTTGGGATATCAGAGACGTGGTGTCACACAGATATAAGGGATGCAGAACTGCAATTTGGGGAGTACAACGTCTACAGAAAGGATAGACAGGATAGGAAGGGGGGAGGGGTTATGCTATTAGTTAAGAAACACATAAAAACCAAGGAAGTGAAGCCAGTCGACATCGCTGGACAGTGCAGTGTGGAGTCAGTTTGGTGTGACATAAGCATTGGGAGATCAAAATTGAGAGTAGGAGTGTGCTATAGGCCTAATGACTCTGATGAGTATAATAAGGAACTGTACAGGGAAATAGAGTGGGCCAGTAAATCAGAGTGTCTTATAATGGGAGATTTTAATTTCCCAGATATTGACTGGAATTTGGGGGCTGGATACTCACACACTAGCAGGGCTTTTGTGGATTTATTGGATGATTGTTTTCTACATCAGCATGTTCGGGAGGCAACTAGAGGGAGTAATACTCTTGATTTGATTATCAGCAGTGATTCTTCATGCGTTAAGAATCTGCAGATAAACGAACCACTAGGTGGCAGTGATCACAGTGTGCTGAAGTGGGATTTACTCAAAGAGGTAACTACCATTAGGGGTAAAGGGAAGGGTTATTGCTTCCGTAAAGGCGACTACGATGGACTGAGACAGTATTTAAATTCTATACAGTGGGACCAACTGATGATGTTACCAACAGCAAATTCAAAATGGGAAGCATTCAAAGAACTTATCTTGGAAGCTACTAGGCTTTACATACCAACTAAGAAATATTGTTCAAGGTTTAGGCCAAAATGGATGTCAGATGAACTAATGAGGCATATGGCAGAGAAGAAAAATGCATGGGATACTTAAAAATTAACACATGACACAGAAGCCTATGATAGATACAAGTTGATATGCAACCAAGTTACAAAGGAGGTTAGGCAGGCGAAGGCAGATTACGAGAAATCCTTGGCAAGGGATGCAAAGAAAAACAGCAAAGAGTTCTTTACTTATGTAAACTCTAGAAGGAAAGGGATGAATCAGATTGGTCCACTTGATATTGATGGGTCAAGTGTTGATGATCCTGCTCAGGTGGCTAACAAACTAAATGAATATTTTGCATCGACATTCACACATGAGGAGTTATTCAGCAAGGGGAATGCCAGAGGTGTATTCAACTCTAGCAGTAAGTTACAGAATCTTGAAATAACTGGGAGTAAAGTGGAGGAGAAACTGTTGAAGATAAACACAAGAAAGGCACCCGGGGTGGATGGGATCTATCCAGTTATATTAAAGGAGGCAACAAAGGAAGTAAGCAAACCCTTAGCCATAATTATGAGAGCTTCCTTGGACTCAGGGGAAGCACCCATAGACTGGAAATGTGCAAATGTGACCCCAATTCACAAAGGAGGATCAAAGGCTGACACAAGTAATTATAGACCTGTGAGCTTGACTTCTGTTCCAGGAAAATTAATGGAGGCACTGGTTAAAGACGCACTGCAGGATCATTTAGACAAGACTTCAGTTATAGCTCAGACACAGCATGGTTTTGTTAAGGGGAAGTCTTGCCTGACCAACTTGATTGGATACTATGATGCAGTCACAAAAGAACTGGATGCAGGGAATAACTTTGATATTATATACTTGGATCTTAGAAAGGCTTTTGATACTGTTGCACATGGAAGACTGCTACACAAATTAGAGCAGTGTGACATTGGAGGCAAATTGCTGTTATGGATAAAGGGGTGGTTGAGGGGGAGAAGACAGAGAGTGGTAATCAATGGACACTGCTCATCGTGGACTGATGTTATTAGTGGAGTCCCTCAGGGCTCAGTGTTGGGTCCATTATTGTTTTCTGTATTTATAAATGATATTGATGATGGTATATCGGGATTAATGTCCAAGTTTGCAGACGATACAAAGGTTGGCAGGGTTGTCAAGGACACTACTGACACTATGCTTCTGCAACAGGATCTGGAAAGGTTGAGCAGATGGGCTGAGAGGTGGCAAATGAAGTTTAACATTGACAAATGTAAAGTACTACACATGGGAAACAGCAACCCCAGAGCAACGTATCAACTCTATGGTACAACACTGACAGTGGTAGAGAATGAAAGGGACTTGGGGGTGGTTGTGCAGGCAGATATGAAGTTCTCTGAGCAGTGCAGACGGGCTGCAAGAGTAGCTCATGGAGTATTGTCAATGATATACAGGAATTTTTCCAGCAGGGATAAGGAGGTGATTATTCCATTGTATAAGGCGATGGTCAGGCCACACCTAGAGTACTGTATACAGGTCTGGAGGCCTCATTTCAAGAAGGATGTAGAGCTGCTGGAACGAGTACAGAGAAGGGCAACAGGATTAGTGAATGGAACAAAGGGGTGCTCTTACGAAGAAATGCTTAAGTTTTGCAAATTACAGTGTCTGGAGACTAGGCACCAGCGAGGTGATCTGATAGAGGTGTATAAAGCCTTGAATGGTTTAAGCATGCTCAATGCTGATGGGATTCTTCCTCTAGCTCAGAATAATCACCTGAGAGGGCATAAATTCAAATTGAGGAAAGACAGATGTAGGATAGACGTGCGGAAATTTGCCTTTAGCCAGCGGGTGGTTGGTTGGTGGAACAGACTTCCATCCCTTGTGGTGGAGGTTGATAGCCTAAATAAGTTTAAGGCTCAGCTGGACAGGTATTTTGAACGAACAGAGTGGTGAAGTGGAAGTGGTTTTTTTTTTTTTTTTTTTTTTGGCTGATGCTGCATAAGCTTGCTTTCTTGCATCAAATGCCTCTACTAATGCTAATGCTAAGTGGTGTCACACAGATATAAGGAATGCAGAACTGGAATTTGGGGAGTACAACGTCTACAGAAAGGATAGACAGGATAGGAAGGGAGGGGGGGGTTATGCTATTAGTTAAGAAACACACAAAATCCAATGAAGTGAAGCCAGTCAACATCGCTGGACAGTGCAGTGTCGACTCAGTTTGGTGTGACATAAGAATTGGAAGATCAAAATTAATAGTAGGAGTGTGTTATAGGCCTAATGACTCTGATGAGTATAATAAGAAACTGTACAGGGAAATAGAGTGGGCCAGTAAATCAGAGAGTCTTCTAATGGGAAATTTTAATTTCCCAGATATTGACTGGAATTTGTGGATTGGTCACTCACACACTAGCAAGGCTTTTCTGGATTTATTGGATGATTGTTTTCTACATCAGCATGTTCGGGAGGCAACTAGAGGGAGTAATACTCTTGATCTGATTATCAGTAGTGATGCTTCATGCATTAAGAATCTGCAAATAAAGGAACCACTGGGTGGCAGTGATCACAGTGTACTGAAGTGGGATTTACTCAAAGAGGTAGCTACCATCAGGGGGAGGGACAGGTTTTTGTTTTCGTAAAGGCGACTACGGTGGTCTGAGACAGTATTTAATTCTATACAGTGGGACCAACTGATGATATTACCAACAGCAAATTCAAAATGAGAAGCATTCAAAGAATTTAACTTGGAATGCTACTAGGCTTTACATACCAACTAAGAAATACTGTTCAAGGTTTAGACCTAAATGGATGTCAGATGAACTAATGAGACATATGACAGAGAAGAAAAATACATGGGATACATGTAAATTAATGAGTCACATGGAAGCCTATGATAGATATAAGCTGGTCTGTAACCAAGTCACAAAGGAGATGAGAAATCTTTGGCAAAGGAAAACAACAAAGAGGTCTTTACTTATGTAAACTGTAGAAGGAAAGGGTGAATCAGATTGGTCCACTGGATATTGATGATCCTGCTCAGGTGGCCAACAAACTAAATGAGTATTTTGCATCTGCATTCACCCATGACGAGTTATTCAGGGAGAGGAATGCCAGCGGTGAGTTAAACTCTGGCAGTCAGTTAGATGATTTTGTAATAACTGAGAGGAAAGTGGAGGATAAATTGTTGAAGATAAACATAAAAAAGGCACCCGGGGTGGATGGGAACTATCCAGTTATATTAAAGGAGGCAGCAAAGGAAGTAAGCAAACCCTTAGCCATAATTATGAGAGCTTCTTTGGGCTCAGGAGAGGTACCCATGGACTGGAGATGTGCAAATGTGACCCCAATTCACAAAGGAGGATCAAAGGGCGACACAAGTAATTATAGACCTGTTAGTTTAACTTCTGTTCCAGGAAAATTAATGGAGGCACTGGTTAAAGAAGCACTGCAGGATCATCTAGACAAGACTTCAGTTATAGCTCTGACACAGCATGGTTTTGTTAAGGGAAAGTTTTGCCTGACCAATTTGATTGGATACTATGATGTGGTCACAAAGAAACTGGATGCAGAGAATAACTTTGATATCATATATTTGGATCTTAGAAAGGCTTTTGATACTGTTGCACATGGAAGACTGCTGAACAAACTGGAGCAGTGTGGCATTGGAGGCAAATTGCTGCTAGGGATAAAGGGATGGTTTAGTGGGAGAAGACAGAGTGGTAATCAATGGACACTGCCCATCGTGGACTAATGTTATTAGCGGAGTCCGTTAGGGTTCAGTGTTGAGTCCATTGTTGTTTTCTGTATTTATAAATGATATTGATATTAATGTCCAAGTTTGCAGACGATACGAAGGTTGGAAGGGTTGTTAAGGACACTACTGACGCTATGCTGCTGCAACAGTATCTGGAAAGGTTGAGCAGATGCGCTGGGGTGGCAAATGAAGTTTAACATTGACAAATGTAAAGTACTACATATGGGAAACAGCAACCCCAGAGCAACGTATCAACTCTGTGGTACTACACTGACAGTGGTAGAGAATGAAAAGGACCTGGGGGGTAATTGTGCAGGCAGATATGAAGTTCTCTGAGTAGTGCAGACGGGCTGCAAGAGTAGCTCATGGTGTCTTGTCAATGATATACAGAAATTTTTCTAACAGGGATAAGAGGCACCTCCGTAGCCAGATGGGCAGGAGCAGCAGTGCGTAGCACACGCTTGTTGATTAGACAGAGGTTTGAGCCCATGAACACCAAATACGGAGGATACGGAAAGGTCAGGGTTTGTTTGTTTGTTTTGGGTTTTAGGAGCATTAGCAACTAAAGCCATATTGCTCCGGGAATATGCGGTAGCCATTCCCTGACCTTCCCGCATCCTCCATATTTGGTGGTGACAGGCTCGAACTCCGGTCTAATCAAGAAGCGTGTGCTATGCACTGCTGCTCCTTCCCACCTGGCTACGGAGGTGCCAAAAGATCAGGGAATGACCACCGCATATCCATGTTGCAATATGGACTTAGTTGCTAATGCTCCTAAAAACCAAAATAACAAACAAACAGCAGGGATAAGGCGGTGATTGTCCCCTTGTATAAGACAATAGTCAGGCCCCACCTTGAGTACTGTATAGAGGTCTGGAGGCCTCATTTTAAGAAGGATGTAGAGCTGTTGGAATGAGTACAGAGAAGGGCAACAAGATTAGAGAATGGAACAAAGGGGTGCTCTTACAAAGAAAGGCTTAAGTTTTGCAAATTGCAGTGTCTGGAGACTAGGCACCTGCGAGGTGTATAAAGCCTTGAATGGTTTGAGCATGCTCAATGCCGATGGGATTCTTCTACTTGCTCAGAATAATCACCTGAGAGGGCATAAATTCAACTTGAGGAAAGACAGATGTAGGATAGATGGGCGGAAGTTTGGCTTTAGCCAGCAGGTAGTTGTTTGGTGGGACAGACTTCCATCCTTTGTTGTGGAAGTTGATAGCCAAAATAAATTTAAGACTGAAGTGGACAGGTATTTGGAAGAAACGGAGGGGTGAAATGGGAGCGGGGGATTTTTTTTTTTTTTTGGCTGATGCCACATAAGCTTGCTTTCTTGCATCATATGCTACCCTATCCTTATGACTTTGATCACCCCTTTATTTCTAGGGATTAGTCCCCCCCCCTCCTCCTACCTCAAACCTGGTATAGAGTGTAGAGGACTCGCCACTACACTCAATACCAGGGATCACCAACTATATGCACACGAGCATCAAGGTGCTCGTGTGAAAAATTGGAGCAATCGCCCATAGATCCCTGGACCATGTTGGATTGTTAGGTCACTGCTAACATGGAGTACACTAGGATGGGACATTATACTTAAGTCTTGCAGCAACGGCCTTCCAAGTGTAATAGGCAAAGAGGTAGTAAAATGGTTTCTTTGGGGCTTTTCCAAAAGTCTTTTGGTTTCCTTTATTCCAATTTCCTTGAGTCTTTTAGATGACTTTCATCAACCGGTGAAATACCACCACTTTGCTTATTGGAGGCTTGAAGTGGTGAAACCCATGTTTAGTCTCTAGAGCAAAGTTTCCGGCATTCCCCTCCCCCCATACTTCTCCTTCAACCCATGCACGGTACTAAGTACTATAGGTTTTGATACCTTTTATGTTTGGGGTTTTCATAAAAAAAAAAAAAAACCTTCCTTGTCCCGAAGTCAGAAGAGAACCCTATAAATCTAGTGATTTTGTGATGTAAATATCTTGGTAGTTTAAATCTTGATATGCGTCATTGGAGAAAGCAGTGTAGGGTACTGAATTTAAGAGTTATCATTAATACAGTATGGCTGCAGGAAAGTGACCCAAACTTAATAGGATATGGACAGGAAGAAACCTGCCATTAATGAGAAAAGATTACAGTTGAGTCTTTGCTTTGCCTTCATGAAAAGGGCGAGCAAGATTACTTTTAGTCTCCAAGTGTAGAAGTTTTACAGAATAACGACAGTGTTTCGAGGAAATGTTTTTCTAAGAATTTTTCAAAACAGCCTGAAAAGGAAAGTATCCATTTTGGGCAATTCCACTAAGATTTTAAACAAGGCCATTGGTGAGCACACTTATAGTTTCCCAGTCCTTTTTGGATACAAGTATATGTGGGTAATTGAAGAGGTTTATTTTGTGTTTAATTGGGTGCTTTTGTGAAAATTTTAACAATTTTATATGTTAAAATAAAATCAAAAGTATATAATTGCTCTGTATAATTTTATATTATATATTTATTTTTAGGTGGACCCGACAAAGAGTAACTTGATATGAGTGGAAGATGACAAATGGGAGAATCATATCACTTCAAAAGTTAATGGGAAGAACAGTTCTGCTTTATGTGTAATGGAAAGTGTTTGTGTATTGTGTTGTAATTCTGTGGCAGTAGCTAAGAAACATAACATTGAGAGGCATTTTAAAACGAATCATGACACAGACTATCCACATAACTCTGCTATAAGAAAAACAAAGTTTGTGCATTCAAGTCTGAAATTTCAATTCAACAGTCACTTTTTTACTAAGCATATTGATAAGTCTTCAAATGTAACAATATCATCTTTCAAAATTGCTTATGTTCTTGAGAAAATAAAAAAGCCGCTCGAGGATGGAAAACTAGTTAAGGAAGCAATGTTGTCTGCTTTTTGAAGATTTCAGCAATAAGTTGGCCATTATTTTGTTGACTAAAGATTTACAACTATCTGCTAACACTATAAAAAGGAGGGTAGAGGGAATTTTAAAAAATTTAAAGTCACAGTTGATGAGTGACCTTCAACACCTGTGCCTATTATTCATTACAAGTTGATGAGGCAACAGACATAATAGCACAAATAGCAGTCATAGTTTGAATGTTTTTTAAAATAATTCAGTGAACAAGAAGCCTCTAACAATATTTTTTTGAAAGGTAAAGCTAGAGGAGAAGATATTTATCAAGCATTTAAAGATTATGCTTCTGAAAACAAAATTCCTCTTCAAAAACTAGTGTCAATGACTACCAATGGTGTACCTGAGGTGGTTTTTCTGTTGTCAGACATTCATCTTCGCATAATGATCATATTTTTGGGATGAAAATGATTGAAAATAATATTGATATTCATGGGTAAAATTAATTTTAGCATATGATAAGTACCGTACAATAAAACAAAAACTAATAACAGCTTCAAACACATTTTTTATAGCATAGATTTAATATTATAATATTTTTAAATATTATAAAAGAAATATTTTTTTCTTTTATTTTGCTCTGTGAAAGATTAGCTTTTTTCTCGTATTTTTCCAAATTACACTGCTCAACAAAATTAACAGAACACATAGAAAACGTGGTGTAACTAGTGCAGCTTGCAATGAAGCGGGACAAAATTTGGTATGGTGATTTACCATAGAAAAACAATGAAATGGGGAGACAGCAAGAAGCTTCAGACAGGTATAAAGGACATTTATAGGAATAGTATAAGAATTACCAAAAAAGGTCACATTATAGAAGTCAATATAAGATGCTCAAAAATATGGTAACATGACATCAGTGTGGCGTATGATTCCTCAACAGCTAAACAGGCCTGACAGTGGTGAATCATATCTATAAGATTCCCTGGCAATAAATCCCATTCTTCCACCAGTGCAGACCTTAGATCACCAAACAACCAACATCACATTGCACGCTAATAGTTGGTTATCAGCGTGCAATGTGATGCCAATGTGTGTCTCACACATACTCAATCAGATTTTAAGTCTGGTGATCATGCTGGCAGTCATTGGACATCTTCAGTTTCAAGATATTCCTCCACCACATGAGCTCTATGTGCATGAAAAGAAAATCATGGCCAATGGCACTCCTAAAAAGTCACACGTAGGGTTCAAGGATCTGTTCTCAGTACCCCTATCAAAAACATGAAGAAGGGTTTGGTCACTGATCATTATTCCGCCCCACACGAGAACACTGCCTACACCTTAAGTGTCGCTTTCTTTGAAGTTGGAGGAATCGTACCACACTCCTCGTTGTCTGCAGATGAAATAATGTCTAGAATCTGTTTGTAGGCTAAAACAGAACTCATCAGAGAGCAGAACTGTACCCTATTTGTCAGGGCTCCAAGTCACATGTTCATGGCACCAGTTTCAACTAGCTCTACAGTGGTTTGGGATTAATGGGATACAAATCACTGGCTTCCTTGTGTAGAGTCCACTTGAAAATGTTTTCACCTGTGGCTGCAGCAACCTCAAGAGACAGTTGATGACAGGATGTTGAAATAGGGTTCTGTATTTCTGTTAGAGTCAGATAGTGGTCTGTTCTGGTCGATGTAGCCCTTGGGCAACTTTGGGCAGCTATTCTTGTAATGGTTCTTGTATCCTGAAACTGCTTCCATAGTGCCGAGACGACACTGCGTAACACATTAAGCCAACATGCCACCTTCACCAGCAACTATCCGGTTTCAGCTTGTTCAATGGTCCACCACCTCAAAGAATGATCTAAATGACACTGACTTGCCATCCTGAGTACTGTAGATGTGGCTATCCTACTGAGCAAGCCAAAAACGGGAATGAAGTGATGTGGTCACAACCCGTGTTTTTATAGGCATGAATAATCTGCATAATGTGCGGCACTGTAATGTAGATTGATATCTATCGGATACTCAGCATTAGCATGCCAAGATGCCTATATATCAAATATTCATCTTCAGCGACACTGTTTGCAATAAAATATTAAAAAAAAATTTTGTTCTGTTAATTTTGTCAAGCAGTGTATGTTTGGTAGTGATGGTTGTAGTGGTACCTGTAGCAGTACCAGTAGTAGTAGGAGGAAGAATACTAATTTGTTCTCATATTGTGATCTTTTAAATTTGCAGCTGCTGACATATTTGATTTGATTTGATTTATAAAATTTACATCATAACTCTGCACAAAATTCTGAATGCGAATTTACTACCTATACAAAATAGATATTGATGCAAAAGTAAACTAAATTCAACTTTAAGCATATTATCAAGTGGTAGATGACTTTCATCAACTGGTGAAATACCACCACTTTGCTTATTGGAGGCTTGAAGTGGTGAAACCCATGTTTAGTCTCTAGAGCAAAGTTTCCGGCATCCCCCATACTTCTCCTTCAACCCATGCATGGTACTAAGTACTATAGGTTTTGATATCTTTCGTAGTAGTAGTAGTAGTAGTGGCACATGATGCAAGAAAGCAAGTGTAGGAGCTTATGCGGCATCAGCCAAAAAAAAAAAAAAAAAAATACAAAACAAAGACTTATGAAATTAAACAATAAAGAATTTTTTTTAAAATATAAAAAAAATTTCAAACAGAGAGAATATACACATTTGGTTCATTATGGCTTACCAAAACTTTCTTGATAAGGAGGGGTATAACCTTGAAAAGCAGCAGGGGTCATCAGTGGTGGACTTCCAGCTTGCTGGTTGTTTGTAGGCATGGCTTCACTAGCTACATAAAGAGCAGGCTGATAATTTGGAGCTAGAATAAAAGATTGACTTTTAATTGAAAGGCTAAACATAGATCACTTTATAAACATGTTAAGATAATATACATTACTATAGTAAGGGTGACAGAGAAATGATATTGGATAGTGGAATATTAGGAATCAAACTACAAATGACTTGAAAGCATCAGAAATATTCTCATTACATATCCTACAAACAATAAGGATGTTGTAAATTTAAAGTGACATATTTACATACAAATTAAACAAAAATTCTCTACAACAGAAATAAAAGTAACTTCACTAAGGAACATTATATTCTGAAAACCTTGTTGTTCAATTGATTTCTTTTAAAAATTCTTCTTCCAAAGTACTAGCAGCATAACACAGATCATCTGAAAAAATGGTCTGCATTATGCAACTTTAAAAATAATACTGATGTAATTCCCACTTTGTTTACAAATTAATGTAAACAAAATGGGAATTTTGATATACTGTCATTTATCAGCTTGTTAACAGCTATTTATAACTGTATTTTCATTTGTTTCTTCACAGGATTGTCTGACATCATTACGAGCACACTTTAAGGATGAACTGAATGATTTATGCAGAAAGCTGTGCTTTAAAGAGAAACCTAAGAAGTTTTATTTAGTTTTAGTGTTCATAGATCTTTTGTTGCAGAAATGGATTTGACACCTTGAAAATGGTCTAAAATTGTATCCTTACTCTAACATCCTTCCAAAAGCAGCCTGAGCATGAAAAGAGCTTTTGCCAAGACTGAAGTCACATCTGCCAGCATAGAACCTGTGTGATTTAAGTTAATTGGAAGCAAAGGTACATAGTGTTTGAGGTGAGGCACCACCAGTGGTTTCCTACAATTGTGCCAAGCAAAGGTACAATGAGAGTGGGTGTAATCTATAGACCAGAAGGTTGTGAAGAGAAGGACAAGAGTCTCTACATATATATGGAAAGGGCAAGCAAGAGCAAATGTCTTGTTATGGGTAATTTCAATCTGCCCCAGATTGATTGGAATAAGTAAGAGGGAAATTCACCTTGGGGAACAATATTTTCTAAATAAACTAGATCAGAGGTTCCCAACTTATTTTAATCGCAGAACCCTTTTCAAAAAAACCTTGATAAAAACTTCTGGAACCCTGACAATTTTTACTGATTATAAATAAAACAACAAATCAAAAAATCAAAAATAATTTATTGAAAATACAAAAAAAACAAGATTAATAATGGAAAAGCAAATATTATTAATTCAAACTGATAATTAACGTGAAGGATTAAACGTCTTCTTTTCTTTCAATATTCTTTCAAAATTAGGTTTAATTGTGGACAGCTGAATTCTAATATCAGGAGTGGCATCCAACTTACTTCTGTACTTTGTTTTTGTCGTAGTGTAGAGTGAAAATCTGCTTTCACACAAATATCTGGTACTAAACGGCAACAAACAACAAATTGCCTTTTTGAATAAATTTGGATATTCTTCTTTTAAGTCACACCAAAACTCATTTAATGAAACTTCATTAAATTTAACTTTTATTTGGCTATTTGATGTCAGGTCGATGAGATTTTCATATTCTGAAGTAGATAGATAGTTCCTCTGGTTTTTTTTTAATATTGAAAGGATTGAAAACCCAATAGTTATTGTCATCTTTTAGTAGAGGAAAGTATTCATTTATTGCCACAGTTACTGATTTTAGATGAGAAATAATTCTTTTTGAATTTCCTCGTCAATTTCACAGTTCGATTCCTGTAAAAAGTCATTTAAAGTTGGAAATGGATCCATATTATTTTTTTCAACAGCAATGGGTCCAGTATCGTAACTTTCGTAATAATGATCGTAATTTATCTTTTGTGTTGAAAATACTTAAATTTTTTCCTTGAAGGGAAAGAGAAATGTCATTCAATTTTGTGAATATATCTTGTGAATATATATTGTGATAAGCAATTTGACTCAACCACGAAACGTTTCTAAAGCGATCTGCTAACAGAAATTTGTCATTGTGTAAGAATATGGAGAGGTCTTCTCATAATTCAAACAATCTTACAAGAACTCTGCCACGTGACAGCCATCTAATTTCGGTATGTACCAGCAAAGATGTATGTTGGCTGCCAATATCTTCACATATAATTTGGAATAATCTTGTTTTTAATGGTCGTGTTTTCACAAAGTTAATAATTTTCACTGCTTCATCTAAAATACATTCTAAAGATGAAGGGATATTTTGAGCAACCAGTGCATGTCTATGAAGAACACAGTGACTGCTCATACATGTTTTAACAACATTTTTAATTCATGTTACTGCCCCTTTCACACCATCGCTACATACATCGACACATTTCTCCCAAATTATTCCACCAGTCTTCATAAAATCATTGATACATTTAAATATCATTTCTCCGTTGCATTGGTTTGTAAATTTTCACAGAGTAACATGTCTTCTTCAATAGAATTATTGCAGTAATAACGAACAAAAAATAATAAAACTGATAGGTTTGCAACATCTGTTGTCTCATCTAATTGTAAGGAGTACTCATCACATGACTGAAGTCTTAAAATAAGTTCCTGCTCAATATCCTCAGCCATATCATGAATTCTGTGTGAAACTGTATTTTTTGAGAAAGAAATTTTATCAATTTGTTGACAGGATTTTTCATCGAACATACACTGAACAACATCTTTGATGCATGGTTTTATGAGAGTTTCAGAAATTGTGTGCGCTATACGGTAGCTTACTTTATAGGAAGCCACTGTTGCCCTTTCGTTATCCAACAACGTTTTCGACATAAAATGTTTAGTTTTGTCAAAAGACTCAAGTTTTCTTTCAAAAAATTTGACATCTTTATTTTTATATTCTAAATGGTTCATTACAAAATGTCTGCACAATTTAGCTAGTGCTAACGAACTACTTGGTCCTTGAAGTTGTCACAGACATTCGCTCAGATATGCTAGACAAGCTGTACTTGCTACTTGGGAGTCTAACATGCTGACAGAACTGATATTCGGGTGACATTCAAGTCAAGTGGAGCCAACTTCGGCGTAGTCCGGATGGTCTGTGAGAGCCAAATCCTCTGCTTGCACCTTCATGACGGTGGGACTGTTAGTAACCCTGGGTATAACCTCCAGGCACATGCACACTGTTGGTAACCACCCAGGTGTGAAACAACGTAAGCAGGGGTCGAGGTGTGGCACCCACACCACATTGAGGAATGCCACCCCCTCTATGTTACCAGGCAATACTAGGTGGTAGATGACTCTCATCAACCGACGAAATACCACCACTTTGCTTATTGCAGGCTTGAAGTGGTGGTACCCATGTTTAGCCTCCAGAGCTAAGTTCCGGTCAACCCTTCCCCATCTTTTCCATCATGCAGTATGACTGATGACTTTTGAGGTTATGATGAACACCATGGTGAGATCCAATCTTCCTTACATTTTGAGAATACAGCTCTAAAGCATTATTCGCAGACCAGCCGCTAGTTGGTACACCGGACCGAACCTATTGGTAACTCTTTAGGAAAGATCTAAACCTCCAAAACACTTCCTAGTTCATTTCACAAATATACGTGGTCTCAATTCTAATCTCAACAATGTCCATTTCCACTTGCAGTCTGCCAAACCCCCATGTACTTTTTCTGACAGAATCTCAGTTATCAGTTGATTCAACCACTGCTCATCTCAGTTACCCAAATTATTCGCTGTATGATTCCTTTCGCCTCAAAGGTGGTACTTGTGCATATGTCCGTTCCAATATTCCCTGTCTGAGACTTGGTAATTTGGAATCTCCTCTTTTCGTAATTCTCTGGCTTAAAATCTCTCCTCCTCGTTGTGTCAAATTCATCTGTTGTCTCTACCGTTCTCCCAACTCCACTAATCACTTGGAGCTCTTTGACTTTCTCTCTTTGCAACTTGACTTTCCCCAGTCAAACTTTCCTAACAGTGAGGTAATTTTTCTTGGTGATTTTAATGTTCTCAACTCCAGTTGGCTTCCGTTTTCTTGTTGCACCAAACCAGCTGGTCAAGATGCTCAGGCTTTTGCAATTACTAATGACCTTGCACAGATTGTTCATTTACCTACAAGAATACCCAACAATCCTAACCATGCAGCCAATACGCTTGATCTTTTTCTCACAAACAACCCCTCTAAGGACACAGTCGAAGTACACAGTCGAGTGGTCCTTTAGGCACCTCAGATCACAACTTGGTGATTGTCTCTTCTCGAATGGAGCCTTTATCTCATGGCTATTCCCAACCTCGTATTGTTTGGCATCACAAGAATGAAAAATGGGATAACCTGCGAGATTTTTCTTTTTTTCCTTGGTCGGCTTACTGCTTAAAAACGTCTAATGTCAACGTTTGCTCAGATCGTGTCAGTGAAATTATTCTTGTAGGAATGGAATCCTTTATTCCACACTCCACTTTAACTTTTGCACATCTCTGCTCCTACCTCTGTCAAAACCAGTTGGTTCTATTGTCACTTCAGCCAAGGATAAAGCTGACCTGCTAGCATTCCATTTTTCTTCCAACTCCTGTATTAATGATCTTGGTAAAACACTTCCCACCACACTCCATTCACTGCCTCCTGTGGTCTTCCATCAAAAGGAAGTCAGAAGGATTTTGATGAATCTTGATGCTAAGAAAGCTCCAGATCCTGATGGTATTTCTCCACTTGTTCTCAAAACCTGTGCTCCTGAACTTACTCCTATTCTTTGCAGCCTTTTTTGACTTTCTTATTCCAAAGGGGTTTTTCCTTCTGCTTGGAAATTTGCTCATATCCAGCCAGCTTCTAAAAAGGATAACAAATCTCTCCCATCCAATTATCGTCCCATTGCAATTACTTCTACTCTTTCTAAAGTAATGGAGAAATCAATTAACTGGAACTCTTAAAACTACCTAGAAAACCTCCCATCTGATCAATGATCGCCAGTATGGATTCCATCAGTGTCGATCGACTGGTAATATTCTGGCTTATGTTACCCATTTATGGACAAATTCAATGGAAAGGTTTGGGGAAACACAAGCAGTTGCTCTTGACATCTCAAAGGCTTTCGATCGTGTTTGGCATAAAGGTCTCCCAAACAAGCTTCCATCTTATGGTTTGCCAACTGTTTTTTGTAATTGGTTATCCAGTTTTCTTTCTGATCGCTCACTGAGGGTGACGGTAGATTGCTCTGTCTTCTAACTTTTCCACTAATGCTGGTGTCCCCCTAGGCTCAGTTCTTTCCCCCACTTTTTTCCTCTTGTATATTAATGACCTTCTTCCATTGACTGGAAATCCTATCCACAGTTTTGCCGATGATAGCATATTCCATTCCACTTTCAATTTTGAGACACCTTGCCCTGCTCAATCAGCTTCAACGTCTCGAACATCCGCTACAATTCCTTAAATGCCGATCTCCAGTGGGGCAAAGACAACTTAGTTGATTTCAATCCTTCTAAAACTCAGTCTTGTCTTATATCTTGCAAAAAGGATTCTTCGTCTCCTATGCCTATCTTTGATGACACTCCGATTTCTAGGCAAAATGATATATCTCTTTTGGGGATTACCCTGATCTCTTCTAATCTCTCTCTTGGCACAAGCACATTACAAATACAGTCAGTCCTCGTATAGCACGATAGTTGTGTTCTTAGAAACCCTCATGCAATGCAAAATCGTGCAATATAAACAACAGGCCCTATGGGAAAAATAGGGTTAGGTGCTGATCACCCAAGATTGAACACACATTTGTAACCAAAACATTACCAAAAACAATAAATTATCATAATAAAATACGTATTTTATTATGACTATTATGTAATAAAATATTGCTAATGCTTTTGCTTCTATCATAAGCAAACTTGTTTTTTGTTTGATTTTCTATCCAAACAGATGACAGCCGTTCCATCTCTTCCAGTTCTTTGTATCTTAATCTAATGGATTTTAATTACACTTTGAGTTGTCCCTGCTATGAAAGTTGTTTTTATTTTCTTTGCATTCTTTCTAATTCTCGGCGTTGCCTCATTTAGGTCTGTAGCACTTGCAATATCACATGGTCTTTCATTTCACTCAAAGCGTTTCACAATTTCATATTTTTTCTCTATCGACAGAGGCGGACTGGCCATAAGCCTTATCGGGGGAACCCCAGTGGGCCGGAGGCTGGTATGATTTTAGCCATAAACGCTAGTATGAGGCCACTACAAATTTTCCCGGGTAAGAATTTTTGACCCAGTCCGCCTCTGTTTATCAATATTGGTTTTCTTTTTCTCTCTGACTCTGTAGTGTCTAATCTGTTGTGTCTTCACCAGGACGCTTCCTTTTCACACCTTTTAAGAATTTTACTCATTTTTAGGGAATGAAGCACAATTACAAAACGAGAAGGCACGCTTGATACATATAAACAAAGTTGCGCACGTGTAGCAACTGAATAAACAACACCGTAAAGGCAGAGACACACTATTAACACTTCACATTTTACTAAAGCACATTTCTAGGGGTTGCTACCATAAAACAATAAAAA
Source organism: Mastigoproctus giganteus (assembly GCF_048544385.1). Lineage (NCBI taxonomy): Eukaryota > Metazoa > Arthropoda > Arachnida > Uropygi > Thelyphonidae > Mastigoproctus > Mastigoproctus giganteus. Next base: position 19,101,680 of record NC_143587.1, read on the forward strand.
CAATTTCCAGTTGCGTTTCTGCTAGTGGAATCTGTTATAAACTGGTAGTAAACTCGATCTAATTGCATTTGTGATTATACCAATTGCTGGAATTGTGTTGGTTTTTACATTATTATGGTGAAATGTGTTTCCCCTTCACTGATATAAAAAACATAAATACATTTTCAGAATCTTTTATTCATTCCTATCGTGTTGCATTCGGTTGGGGTGATTCTGCGTTCGGCTGCCATTTCTTGTAAACACAAAGGTGAATCGTGCATAAGCGAATTCGGTTCGTGTTATATAAGATATCGTTCCCCTATTTATAAATCGTGTATGATCGAATTCGTGAAGTGCAAACACGTGTTATACGAGGACTGACTGTATTGCCGACCGGGCTAGCCAGGTAGGTAAAGTGTCTGCCTGGCAACCCAAAGGTCGCAGGTTCGAATCCCGCCTCAGGCTTGGATCAGAGTAAAATGCAAAAACTTTGGGAGGTGCATTATGGCCACAGAAGCCGATGCGCCAACAACTAACAAAAAAAAAAAAATTATAATAATAAAATAAAATACAAATATTGCTTCCTCTGCATCTAGAAAACTTGGTTTTCTCTTTCGCTCTCAGCATTACTTTTCTTCCAAACAGCTGTTCACTCTGTACAAATCGCAAATCCACCCTATCATGGAATATTGTTTCCACATCTGGGATGGTGCCCCCAAAACCTCTCAGGCTTCTAGATTCCATTCAGAAGAGGGCAGTTACGTTAATTTATGACCTCTCTAACAGAGTCTCTCCACTCTCTGTCTTCACATGCAGCAGAAACAGTATGCCTTTTCTACAGATACTGCCACGAGCACTGTTCTTCTGAATTGGCTTCTGTAATTCCCGCTCTCTCTCTTTCAAAACAGTCCGAACACGTGCCGCCACCAGCCAACATCCATTTACTGTCCAACTTCAAACTCACGGAACCAACTTTTCATCTTCCTCGTTTATTCATTCAACTGCCATTTTCTGGAACGATCTTCCTTCGTACATATTTCCTGAAAATTACAGTCTACAGAAGTTCAAGTCTAATGTCAACAAATATCTTCTTTCGTTTTCTCAACCTCCAACCCAAGCACGGTACTAAGTACTATAGGTTCTAATACCTCTTGTGTTTGGGGTTTTCATAAAAAAAAAAAAAAAACTATTTGATAAGATCCTATTGCATAATATACATAATGCATCAGGGTCTCGGGATTTCCTGTGGTCGTGAATCCGAGTAATAAATAACTTGACTCCTATTTACGTTTTTTAAGACTTAGCAATGTTTTAGTATTGACAAACAACACTTTCCTTTTCCTCGATTCATCTGCTACACAAGTAATGCTAGTGCCTTGAATTGTATTTTCGTCAGTATCCGCTTTATCAGTCTTCTTGTCACCAGAAACATGTGAACTGCTTGCTACACTTTTCTTTAAAACTCCTTCTCTCAAATAACGATCCAGGATATTTTAATTTGAGGTATACACAATCGTAATATTATATTTTAATACGATGCCCACTTTATTTTTATATGAAAAGTACATAAGACATCACAAAATGATTGCGGTGCAAAACACCACTGATGTATGCCTTATACGCCAGGCGCCTCCGTAGCCAGGTGGGAAGGAGCAGCAGTGCGTAGCACACGCTTCTTGATTAGACCGGGGTTCGAGCCCGTCACCACCAAATATGGAGAATGCGGAAAGGTCATGGAATGACCACCGTATATCCCGGAGCAATATGGCCTTAGTTGCTAATGCTCCTAAAAACCAAAATAACAAATAACAAACTTATACGCCTGCTCGTACGCTGTACCACTGTGCCCCACCTCACTACAGATGATTTTGTCAGGACTCAATTAGTGGTGGGAGAATCAAATGCAAGTATTCAATTCATTCATCCACCATTAGACTAACCAATTTTATTTTCCACAAATGCAAGCCACGCAGAGTCTGTGCGCAGGTCCTCTCTCCCTATGGAATATTAATAATTTTTGAAACTTTGTTTAAATTTTTCATACATATTTTAAATTATTAATTATAGCTCAAAAACTAATTTTACTGCAGAACCCCAAATGTTATCAGAGGAACCCTAAGATTCCGGGGAACACAAGTTGGGAACCCGTGAACTAGATGTTTATTTGTACCAGCACATCAGAGAAAATTCTAGAGGTGAAAATATTCTTGATCTCATCATTAGTCATGAATTAGATGATATCACAGGGCTTAAAATACATGAACCATTGGCAGGTAGTGATAACACAGTTGTCAGTTGAAAGATGAAGAAAGATGTTGTAGTAGTCAAAGGTAAAGGCATAGGTTTTAATTTCAGAAGAGGAGACTTTGACAGTTTAACGTGCTGTATTGTATCTATTAATTGAGTGGAATTAAGAGTGAAGGCGAATACACTTGATTATGGAATATCTTTAAAGTAAAAATCACAGAAAACATGAACACACACCATTAAGAAAATATTGCAGGACGAGGATGCTGAAATAGATGAATGTGGACCTGGCTGGTCAAAGAGAACAGAAAAGATAGCATGGAATAGCCGCAACCTGAGATAAAGTGAATGGAGGTGTGAATGTGCCAAAACAGTATTATTATTGCTTCGTTCAAAAGAAGGTAACTTCAAAATGAAGCAGAAGCCTTTGATTATACTCTCTCCCTTCCCACCCCCATCCAAGGGCATTATGATATATTTGTTCCATGTATAATATTAGTCATCTTAAAGGACAGTTAAGTAACAGCATTATTTGCTTCATTTTCCAATACTAAGTATGCATACTTGCCTCTCACATAGGGTCATAGTACAGGAATTTACTTGAATAAAAACAATAACACTAAAACTTCCTACAGAGAAGATCATTTCATCACACTATACTGCAAAGCTGCCAATCACACTGTCGAAGCTAAAATTCTTGCCATGGTAAAAAAAATCCACAGACAAATACCTAGTAAAATAGTGATGCTCTGTGGATTCACCACGTCCGCTTGGCACATTCTTCAGTGACAGTAACTGTGAAAACTTTGCAAAAAAGTGCCATCGCCAATTCCTGCAAACTACCTTCAATTCTGTCAAACACTTCTTCCATCATCACACACCCAAAATCCTGGTTTTACGGGTCAGATACCGTTTATTGATGAAGTGACCTCTGCACAGGATCGAATTATCAACTTACATAAGTGGGGTTGAAAAAAGCCTAAATGGCAGCTTATCATGCCATAACAAAATAAAAAAAAATAAATAAAATCACAATTACTACCTAATGTTATTTAAAATAACTTGGTCATTTTCAAGATAATAATCACCTGCACCAAAATACTGAGGAGGTATTGCTGGTGTTGTAGGCTGATATGAAGTTGTTTCGGGTAAGCTCCGCTGCCGTAGAGAAGAATATCGCTTTGGCCGACTGGAAGAAGAAGAAGAAGAAGATTCTCCTCCTCCTCCTCCTCGAGCTGATGTTGTGGAAGGTTGGTGACTTGAATTAACAGGCCCTATGAAAAGAGAAAGAAACTGCTACTTAATGAATTTTTTATTTATAAAAATATTTATTAATAACTAGTTCAAGATTAATTAGACAGACAATTATGTTGCTTGTTTATGATTATATTAGTAACTCTAAAACCATTACACAGTTTTTTTTTTCTTTTTTTTTCCAATATTACTGGATAGTACACTATGACTAAAGAATTATGCAATTAAAAAGCCACAAACCACCACCCAATACTGCAAAAAATGCTACCATAAATGTTTATTAACAGGAAAAGACAGCAAAAGTGTTCAAAGAACTAATTAAAAGAATGAGATGTAAATGAAGTTAATTTCTAATTCATTCAGAAAAAAGATTGAAGCTTCACCCTGAAAGTTGCAACCAATTATATACCAACCAAACATTTGGAAACCAGAGAATGGAAAAGTTTTATCTCCATCAGCTTTCAGCCATAGCTCAAAAAAGTTTCATGAAAAGTGCACGTTAACAAGGTAATTCTAACCTACACTAAAGTGTATATCACTTTTTAGGTTAGGGTTAATCAGCAGCATTTAAGGCTGATAACAAAATGAAATCTCTGTCAGGAAATTGACTTTGTGTGTTTTCACACACAACACAATATTTCAGTTTAGCATGGACAAATCTGAAAAGTGAGACTCCGAATTAAAATGTTTCTGAATTTGAATTCTAAAGAAATAATTTTATATTCCCATCAGTAAAGAATATGTCAGGCTATGAACACAGATTCTAACTGCTATTAAATATTGTGTTTGCTTTTTATAATCAGTAAACTATAATTTCTAACGTAATACCTCACTGCAAGGCTGCATAGGTTAAAATTTCTAACAAGAAATTAACTTATTTACAATATATTAGTCTATAAATAAAACAGAGAGCTGGGTGAGTGCCATTCGCAAGGGGAAACGAAACCATAACATTAAAATTTTAATTTAATACACGATTGAATTTAATCTTAAAACATTTATAAGAGTTAATGAATTAGATTTACACAAAAAGATATACCATTAGGAGTAAGAACAGAACCCAGCAAAAAGGCAGCCATATGCTGTGAGGGAAACCAGCACCCGCACAGTGTATCTCATCATCTACATCAATGGATTATGAATATTCCAATAGTTAAACTAATGGAATAAGCTTATTTGCAAAAAGAACTAAACCTCTGAAAAACTACCTAATTCATTCACAAATTTATATAACTCCTTGTCTCAATAATGATGTCCCAAATATTTCCATCAACAACCTGCTCGGTCTCATTTACTTCTGACAGAATCTCAATATCAGTTCCCTCTACTACCACCCATCTCGTTTCTCCCCATTACTCACGTATCTGTGTCACCTTTTCACTTTTATTCAAATTTTTTTTATTCCAGTTTTGCAAATAAATTATTTGCACAAATTTCTAGCATATTCTTAAAATGGGATTTATTCCCCTGTTGAAATTACTCCATTTTAATCATCCTATTGCACCTACTTTAACTCTTTCCAAAGTAATATGCATCAAATGTCAACTCTTACATTATTTTGAAACCTGCCATCAAAATAAAGTTTACCAACACTAATTTCAGCAATGCTGATCTGCTGGTAATATCTTATGTCACTCATCTTTGGACTTTTCCATTATAAATTATGAAAAATTCAAGCAGTTTCTCTTGACAATCCAATGGCTTTTTGTTTGTTTTGGTTTTATTGGCGCATTAGCTACTAAGGCTATAATGTGCCAAGACCATGTCATTTATAAAAAAAAATTTAAACTTTCAGTGACCTAATTAGTTAGGTCACTATGTCAAGAAGTATAAGAAAAATGTAAATTTTATAAACGAGTAAAAATATTTATTGATTTTAAAAATCTAAAAATAGCAGACACATTGTCATTGTCGGATAAAATCTGACTGAGTGTATACGGCTCAGTCAGATGATTAAAAGCAGTACAACGGATATTATTAAAATCTGGACAATCAATTAAAATGTGTCTCATAGTTAAAATTGTGCCACAGGACACACACATAGGAGGGTCATCAGCCCTCAGCAAAAACAAATGAGTTAAATGACTGTGTCCTATGCGGGTCCGGGCAACAATCCAATGGCTTTCAATTATGTTGGATACAAAGGTGTTCTAAACAAGCTTGCATCGTATAGTCTACTCTCCGTTTCTTGCAACTGGAAGACAGTTTTCTCTGTGACTGCTCTCACTGCATGCAATTGTGGATGACACTATCTTCTAACTTCTCAACTAATGACAGAGTTCCAAGTTCACACCATACATATTCTTTATTTTGTATATATAATGACCTTCTTCTGCTAAATTGAAATTTTATCCACAGTTTCGCTGATGACAATATACTAGATTCCATTTTCCTGTAAAACAACTCCTGTTCTGCTCTAACTACAAAAGTCCTAAATTAACTTGCTGGAAATAATATCAGTTTCAGTCAGTTCACATCAATCCTTCCAAAAACCAGTTCTGTCTGCTGTACCCATGCTCATCTTCACAACACACAGATTCTTAGATAAAATCATATATCTTTAATGGGAATAACTCTGACTTGTAACCTTTCTTGGCATAAAAAAAAAACAAAAAAAAAAAAAAAAAAAACAACACAAATATTGATTCCTCAAATTCACATATATTGGAAAAAAAAGTTTTCTCTTTCACGTTTGGTGATATTTTTCTTCTAGCCAGGTAGTAACTCTAGAAATCATAAATTCACCCTACGCTGGAATACTGTTCCACAATTCTATTAAACTCCTGAACTCTATTTAAAAGAAAGCAGTCAGCTTAATTCCTGATCCATCAAGAAATCACTCTTCTCCATATAACACAGCCATCCAGTTTCTGCAGCATGCCTATTTTCTTCGGATATTTCCATGGGTTGTATTCCTCAGAGTTAGTATCTATAATTCCAATTCCTTCCAAACTAGTACAAATATGTGTATCAATCCAATAACAGTTTAACTTTTCCTCATTCCAATTAACCCTTCCAATTCCATTCTTTGGAACAACCTTCTTCTGTAGGTTGTTCCAAAATTTCCTGAAAATTAGTCTACAAATATTCAAGTCTAATGCCAACAAGAATCTTCTTTATATGGTACTAGAGTACTATAACTTTCAATACCTTTAATGTTTAGAGTTACCAAAAAAAAATAAATAAATAAGAGAGAGTGAGAGTGTGCGCATGCATGTGCAGAAATTTTTCTTGGGGGTGCATGTATAAGGTCAGAAATTTAATATGCATTAATACTACAAAATTTTATACATAAATGTTTATTACACACACCCACTGGAAAACAAAATCTAATCTTTTATTTTTAGATAACATTGTCAAAACTTCTACGTAAGTGATTTTTGTCAAATATCTCATCTTTTTTCATTTTAAATTTTTATGCCTTGGGGTTCAAATGTTCTCCCCCCCCCCCCACACACACACACCAGTTGCACCACTGCATGTATCCAACTTTTCGTTATAGTTTTGTTTGTTCCCCCCCCCCCAGATATCTTAGGCATACTAGTAGTTATGAAAACAACAAAAGACTGGTGGATGACTGAAGGAAAGGAAGTAGAAGAAAGACTGTTATGGTCATTCTTCAGCATGGGCCAGGGTTATAAGCATAGCAGCCCTAAAAGTTTTGTGCTAGGGGAATTCTTGTTCTGACCTTTTTGAACAATGTAGATGAGTGAATAAGGGCTATGAAACCTACAATAGGGTGTGTTGAAATCTACAGATGATATAAAGATCAGGATGGTAACTAACAATGCTAGTCACACTGAGCATCTTCAGAACAATTTGGACATGCTATGTGGACAGATAGAGAAATGATAGTTACATTTTAATGAATAAATGTCAATTTATACTCTGGACTTCACTGTAACTGGTTTTGTTATAGCCAACATAGCAGTGTGGCAGCTAAAAATGGAATGTACACTTTTTGTGGCAGTACACAAGGCTGATCTCATAATTTAAAAATTTGCACCTGTTAGGTTACTCCAGCCAGCTGCTAAATGCACGATTCTACATTTAGAAAATAACTTATAAACTATGTGGAGCAAAATTAAAGGGTTTAAATAAGGAAAGAGACTCAAGTGTTTTGATACAATCAGATACGATTAGTACAGCATAAGCAGGTGGTCAGGAAAGCATGCAGTGTGGTCAATGATTTATCATACATTCATCTGGGGAGAAGGAGGGTATAAAGTAAAATCTCAATAATACAAAGTACTCATTTATATGAAGCACTTACCATACCCCTACAAAATGATAGGCTTTTCTATGTAAATATATTCGTTTATTACAAAATTCAGTTAATATGCACTACAAAATTCGTTTTTACTCCGTGAGAAATAAATATTGTTATTTTGTATGTTTAATACAAATCTTGGCATAGTTGTCTGATTATTGCCCCTTTTATTGCCTCTGGCCACCCAGTTCCCTGCTTCCCAAAGGATGGCACTGACTTGTTAGAATTTACTTTTGCGTAAACAAAACCATTGGGAAGCAGGGAACTAACCAGTACGGTATAATCAATTATTTGTATGTGCCATTTTATCTAAGCTGATGTCTTTTTTGGAACCTGTGTCTTTAAATTTCAGTAGAACATTGGTTATCTGGAATAATTTGAAAGGCTGATTTTTCGTCTTTCTTTCTTTTTTTTTATTAACAGTAGTACAGTAAGGTCCGGTTATAGTGATTACATTTGCAAATTGAATTTTTATTATTATAAGCAAAAGATCGAGTTTACTACCTGTTTATAACCGATTGTACAATGTATAAACAAAAAGCCCAATAAACTGAAAACTGTTTTTATTGTTTTATGGTTGTGACCTCTAGAATTCCATGTGACCTTCAGAAATGTGCTTTAGAAAAATATCACAGAGACTACTGGGTTTTCTTGGAAACCACGAGTGAATTTCAGATTAGTTTAGCTCTAGATTCGGTAAAAATAATATCGGCCCGAAACATTTGTTGTTATTTGGTTTTTAGGAGCATTAGCAACTAAGGCCATATTGCTCCGGGAATATGCGGTGGTCATTCCCTTGACCTTTCCGCATCCTCCGTATTTGGTGGTGACGGGCTCGAACCCCGGTCTAATCAAGAAGCGTGTGCTACGCACTGCTGCTCCTTCCCACCTGGCTACGGAGGCGCCTCGGCCCGAAACTGTGCAATTCATTATTTTTTACGGTAAAATGTGAGCAAAAATAAAACGCGTAGTTTTAACACTGCAACAAAAAACAGATATTATTAACAAAATTAGAAAAGGTGAAAATTTAGGAAATCTCTCCAAAGAGTTTGTGGGGACCTCAACAATTTACGACATCAAGAAAAATTCCAATGCTATAACAGAACTTGTGTAGATTATGGACAGCAAAGGAGGATCTAGCAGGAAAAAGACAATGTCGAAACCTGAAAATGCTGCTTTAGAGAATGCACTCACTTTATTTTTTTGTTTTCTTCAGAGTGAAGTTTAGATGAACTAGCATCTGGCCTATTGTTGTGTAAAAAAGCATAGGATTTTAATTGAAAATTAAGAGGTAATGAAGATTTTAAGGCAAGCACAGGTTGGCTGAAAAACTTTAAACTGAGACACGGTACACGTTAACTACATATTCAAGGCGAGAAACTTTCTGCAGACGAATCGGCAGCAATGTCTTTTGAAAAGGAATTTGCTTCAATTATAGCAAATTATGAGAAAGAAAGCGTTTATAATGTTGATGAGATGGGCTTATTATGAAAAGCCATTACTGAGAAAAACCCTAGCCACTAAAAGAGAAATGCCTGCAACAAGTTTTAAAATGAGAAAAGAGCAAGTTACAATTGCTATGTGTGCAAATGCTACTGGGATGCACAGATTGTCTGTGCTCGTTACCGGCAAGTCGAAAAACCAAGAGCATTTAAAAACCTTTCTTTTCCTGTTTTGTATAAAAATCATAAAAATGCCTCGATGGATGTTTCTGTTTACTGAGATTGGTTTATAATTTTTTTATTTAATCTTATTTAATTTAATCGTAGGGCAAGGTTAAATTTATTTAATTAAATTGAACTGGAAAATTTTCCGGTTCGATTATCTGAAAAATTTGGCTATCTGGAAGAGGTCTGATATAAATTATTCTGGACAATTGACGCTCTACTGTAATTTAAAGTTTGCTTATGTTAAATCTCATCTAGCAGTGTTATGGTAGCAAAACAAATGGACGGAATTAAGCCTCAAAACTAAACTGATAATTTTAAAAGAGTCTGGTAGGATGAAACAAAGAAAAATGGACATTCAAAGGAATGTATCCCTTTACCTACATTATCTACAATACTGAAAAACCAAAAAAAAAAAATTGAAGTGCGTGACACTGGAGCAGCAATAAAAAAGCAGGATGAATTCATGGTGAAAAACACGAGGAGCTTGAAACAAAACTTTTCAAGTGGTACCAATAAATGCATGCATCTAATTTGCCAATAATCAGGTCCGATTTTGCAGGAAAAGGCAAATTATCTAACTCAGCAACATGGAATTAGCAACTTCAAATGCAGCAGTGGCTGGCTCCAAATATTTAGACAGGAACAACCTGATTTTGCGAAATGTTTGCAGAGAGTCTGGATTAGTTGACAAAGAAAAGGCTACATACTAATTGTGTTCTGTATGGTCTATTCTTGAAAATATGAGACGAAGGATATTTTTAATCTTGATGAGACAGGTTTATTTTATAATTTGCTGCCAAAGAAAACATTTGCTGTTCGAGGAGTCTTGTCAGGGTGGAAGTAAACAAAGACTGTTCTGTTATGCTGCAATTCAGATGGCAGTGTAAAACTACGCCCACTTGTAATTGTTAAGTTTTCCAAGCCAAGATGTTTGAAAGAAGTTAACCAACTTCCGTGTGATTGAGACCAATAGAAGAGCTTGGCTTAAGATCAAAATTTTTCAATCTTGGTGATCAAAAATGGAGAGAAGAATGGTTCCAGAAAAAAGGAACATTTTGACAATTCTAAATCGTTGTACAGCTCATTCTGCCAAGACACTTAAGTTGACAAATATATGGCTGTTGTTTTTCGCTCCCAGTACCACCAGTTTTAAGCAGCCACTGAAAAAAGGCATTATTCATAACTTGAAGAGAGCATATAGAACCCACCTGTACTTGATCCGAAGTATAAGAGGGAACAATTTGCAGCCAAATTGGAATGTCTTCGATGCTATCTGTAATCTTGTTATTGCTTTGGACAGTATTGCATCAAGCGTAATAATTAACTGCTTCAGAAAGAGTAGCTTTGGGGAGAATATCATCGAAAAACATGGTCCAGCAGACGAATGTGATAGGAACATTGAGGAATGGGGAAATTTGAAGGAGATATGAATTTGTTGGCAAACTTGAAGAGTTTATGGAGGTGGATGATGAAGTTTCTACCACAGAAATGCCAACACCAGAAGAGCTGCTGAACACCAAGCAAAACAATGATGTTTTTGTTACCAGTGACAGTGTAGCGCGCGCGTGTATGCACGCACACACACCATCTAAAAAAGATGCCCAAAATGCATTCAGCATAATAAAGAATTTGTTGGCCTGCAGTAATGTTGATAAAGAAACAATTACAGTACAGTACAGTCAGTCCACGTATAGCACGATAGTTGTGTTCCTAGAAACCCTTGTGCAATATAAACAACAGGCCCTATGGGAAAAACAGAGTTAGGTGCCGACCACCCAAGATTGAACACACATTTATAAACAAAACATTACCAAACACAATAAATAATTTTAAAAAAATAATAATAAATAATAGTTTAATACGTAATAGTCGTAATAAAATATGTAAGTATTTTATTACGACTATTATGTAATAAAATATTGCTAATGCTTTTATCATAAGCAAACTTGTTTTTTGTTTGATTTTCTATCCAAATAGATGACAGCCGTTCCATCTCTTCCAATTCTTTGTGTCTTCATCTAATGGATTTTAATTACACTTTGAGTTGTTCCTGCTATCAAAGTTGTTTTTATTTTCTCTGCATTCTTTGTAATTCTTGGCGTTGCCTCATTTAGGCCTGTAGCACGTGCAATATCACATGGTCTTTTATTTCGCTCAAAGCGTTTCACAATTTCATATTTTTTCTCTATCGACAGAGGCGGACTGGCCATAAGCCTTACCGGGGGAAACCCCGGTGGGTCAGTGTGATTTTGGCCATAAACCATAGTATGAGGCCACTATAAATTTCCCCGGGTAAGAATTTTTGACCCAGTCCACCTCTGTTTATTGATATTGCTTTTCTTTTTCTCTCTGAATCTGCAGTGTTTTCACCAGGATGCTTCCTTTTCACACCTTTTAATTAAGTATTTTACTCATTTTTAGGGAATAAAGCACAATTACAAAACGAGGAGGCACACTTGATACACATAAACAAAGCTGCTCGCATGTAGCAACTGAATAAACTATACCATAAAGGCAGAGATACACTATTAACACCTCACATTTTACTAAAGCACATTTCTAGGGGTTACTACCATAAAACAATAAAAACAATTTCCAGCTGCAGTATGTGGAATCAATTAGATTGAGTTTACTACCAGTTGGTAGTAAACTCGATCTAATTGCATTTGCGATTATACCGATAGCTGGAATTGTGTTGGTTTTTACGTTATCAGGGTGAAATGTGTTTCCCCTTCATTGATATAAAAAACATAAATACATTTTCAGAATCTTCTTTTCATTCCTATCGTGTTGCGTTTGGTTGGGGTGATTCTGCGTTCGACTGCCATTTCTTGTAAACACAAAGGCAAATCATGCATAAGCGAATTCAGTTTGTGTTATATACAATATCGTTCCCCTATTTATAAATCGTGTATGATCGAATTCGTGTAGTGTAAACACGTGTTATACGACGACTGACTGTATTGCATTTGATAATGTCTGAGCTGAAGTTAAAAATGCATATAAGACAAAAACTATGCAAACAACATTGGATTTTTTATTTAAATTAGATTAACTTAACTGTAAGCTAAGTACCGAATTTAGTCGTGGTGGTAACAATATTAAGCAGTGCTACTTTAATATAATTAGATTAACTTATTAAAAAGTTAATTGTATGTATGTCTCCTTTTATACTAATATTGTAATTCTTTTTACTGTAATACTACAATATTGTATATATCAAAATATATACTGCACATTATTTTCATTTCCGTTAACTGCATTTCTCTTAGTTTATCTAACATAAAACGAATAAAATAAATCTTTAAAAAATATGTTATTCCATTATACTGAAAGGACAGAATTCAAGAGATACCTGGTTCCTGGGCAATGTCACATTGTCATCCCTCTCACTAGTGGACGAACCTACCCCTTGGCAGGTATACAGGTACACTGTATCATTGCATTCACGTAGGCGGTAGGGATAAACGTCATTCATCTGTTAACCAACTTTGAAAGAGGGATGATAGCGGGTGCCCGACACATGGGTCACTCTATCGCAGAGGTGATACAGAAATTGCACTATCCTTTTTCGACAGTATCAAGAGTGTATCGGGAATATGGCATTTCCGGAATAACATATCATCAAATGAACTAATGAGACTCGTGACAGAGAAGAAAAATGCATGGGATGAATATAAATTATCAGGCATTACAGAAGCCTATGGCAGATATAAGCTAGTCTGTAATCAAGTCACAAAGGAGGTTAGGCAGGCGAAGGCAGATTACGAGAAACCTTTGGCAAAGGATGCTAAGAAAAACAGCAAGGATTTCTTTACTTATATAAACTCTAAAAGGAAGGGGATGAATCTGATTGGTCCACTTGATATCAATGGTTCGAATGTTGATAATCCTGCTCAGATAGCAAACAAACTGAATGAGTATTTTGCATCTACATTCACACAAGAGGAGTTATTAAGGTTTGAAAATGCCAGAAGGTTATCAAATTGTAACAGGGTGCTTAATGATTTTGTAATAACTGAGAGCAAAGTGCAGGAGAAATCTATCCAGTTATATTAAAGGAGGCGGCAAAGAAAATAAGCGAACCCTTAACCATAATTATGAGAGCATCCTTGGACTCAGGGGAGGTCCCCAAGGACTGGAGATGTGCAAACGTATCCCCAATTCACAAAGGGGATCGAAGGGTGACACGAGTAATTACAGACCAGTTAGTTTAATTTCTGTTCAGGGTAAAATAATGGAGTCACTGGTTAAAGATGTATTGCACGATCACCTAGACAAGACTGCAGCAATAATTCAGGCATGGGTTTGTTAAGGGAAAGTCTTGTCTGACAAATTTGATTGGTTATTATGATGTGGTTACAAAGGAACTGGATGCAAAAAATAATTTTGATATCATATACTTGGATTTCAGGAAAGCTTTTGACACTGTTGCACATGGAAGACTACTGTACAAATTGGAGCAGAATGGTATAAGGGTAAATTGCTACAATGGATAAAAGGATGGTTGAGTGGGAGAGGACAGAGGGTGGTAATCAATGGGTGCTACTCTTCGTGGACTAATGTTATTAGTGGGGTCCCACAGGGTTCGGTGTTGGGTCCACTGTTGTTTTGTATATTTATCAATGATATCAATAAGTTTTGTATATCAGGTTTAGTGTCGAAGTTTGCAGATGATACAAAGGTTGGCAGGATTGTTAATGACAGTAATGGCTGTGTGCTACTGCAACACTAGAAAATTTGGGTAGATGGGCTGAAAAGTGGCAACTGAAGTTTAACCTTGACAAATGCAAAGTACTGCATGTGGGTAGAAGTAACCACAGAGAAACATACTAACTGTGTGGTACTACACTTAAGATGGTAGAAATTGAAAAAGACCTGGGAGAATTGTGCAGTCAGATATGAAGTTTTCTGAGCAATGCAGACAGGCTGCATGGGGTTTTGTCAATGATATATAGGAATTTTGCTAGCAGGAAAAAGAAGGTGATTGTCCCTCTGTATAAGGCAATAGTCAGGCCATGCCTTGAGTACTGCGTACAGGTCTGGAGGCCTCATTTTAGGAAGGATGTAGATTTGCTTGAGCGTGTACAGGGAAGGGCAACAAGATTGGTGAGGGGAATGAAGGGATCCTCTTACCAAGAGAGGCTTGAGTTCTGCAAATTGCAATGGCTGGAGACTATGCACGTGCACGGTGATTTGACTGAGGTGTATAATGCCCTGAACGGGTTGAGCACGCGTAATAAATTCAAGGAGGACCTGGACAAACATTTAGAGGGAATGGATGTGTGAAATTTGTTTTTTTTTTTTTTTTTTTTTTTTTGGCTGATGCTGCATAAGTTGATACACTTTTTTTTTTTTTTTTGGTAGTTGTTGGCGCATGGGCTTCTGTGGCCATAATGCACCTCTCAAGGTTTTTTTTGCAGTACTTTGATCCAAGCCCGAGGTGGGATTCGAACCCGCGACCTTTGGGTTGCCAGGCAGACATTTTAACCACCCGGCTAGCCCGGTCGGCAGCTCATACACTGCTTTCTTGCATCACGTGCCACCACTACTACAGCACTGTGGACAGAGAAAGGTGTTGGATGAACGTGGCCATCGACATCTGTCTCACATTGTTTCAGCCAACTGGAGAGTGACAGTGGCACAAATCACTGCCGATTTCGAGGGAGGTGCCAGAAATGTCGCCACAAAGACCATCAGGAGATCATTAGCCATAATAGATTATGGGAGCTGCTGGCCCACCAAAGTTCCACTCTAACACCATGACACAGGCCTCTACACCTCAACTGGGCGAATGAACATTGGCACTGGACCCGGGAAGATTGGAGACTGGTCTCCTGGTCCGATGAGTCCTGTTTCCAGTTATTTCAAGCGGAAGGTGGGTGCATATCTGACAGAAACCGCATGAAGCTATGCGCTCATCATGTCAGCAAGGAACTGTTCTGGCAGATGGACAGTCAGTAATGGTCTGGGATGTGTTCAACTGGCACATGTTAGGACCTCAGATACATCTAGAGACACATCTCTGAATGGTCCAGGTTACGTGTCCATCCTTGCAGACCATCTGCATTCCTTCATGGTCATCGTGCACCTACAGGGCAATAGACTCTTCCAGCAGGAAAATTTGCCTCCCCACAGAGCCATGGTGACTAGAAACATTGTTTGAAGAGCATTCCGCAGATTTTTTACCACCATGGAATGGCCTCCCCGTTCACGAACCCTCTGGAGCATCTTTGGGATGCTGTGGATAGGTCCGTTCGAGCTTTGGATCGATCCTCCACCCAAGAAT
Source organism: Mastigoproctus giganteus (assembly GCF_048544385.1). NCBI lineage: Eukaryota > Metazoa > Arthropoda > Arachnida > Uropygi > Thelyphonidae > Mastigoproctus > Mastigoproctus giganteus. The sequence continues at coordinate 19,117,389 of NC_143587.1, forward strand.
GCGATGGAATTATGGACAGTGGTGCAGCAAGCATGGATGGAAATACCTGTGGAACACTTTCGTGACCTACTGGACTCAACGCCTCACCGTGTGACTGCCCTTATCCGGGCAAAAGTTAGGCCTACCCATTACTAGGTAGATATCTCATGATTTCTGTCCACTCAGTGTACTGTATTGTTAGACAAAGCTTTTGTTATTATTATTTTACTTTATTAATTTAAATTAATTTATTGTTTCATTTATTTTTGTATATTTATTATTATTCTTGGATATATAATATGTACCAAAAAAAAAAAGGGACCTCATCACTACAGACCTCACTATTACAAAACATGAAAATTTAGATTCCTTGAACATTGTATTAATGAGATTTGACTGTAGTACCATTATACAAGTCAAGGGTAAGACCATATTGTGTTCAAGTTTGGAGAATACATTTAAGAAAAGACACTGAACTTCTTGAAGAGTCGAATGTCAAGCAACTCATCTAGTGTGAATAGTGTCCATATAGTAGTAGTAATGGAGGCATGTGATGCAAGAAAGCAAGTGTATGAGCTTATGTAGCATCAACCAAAAAAAAAAAAAAAAATTTCACACATCCATTCCCTCTAAATGTTCATCCAGTTCCTCCTTGAATTTATTTAAGCTATTAACTTCCACAACAACAGATGGAAGTTTGTTCCAGCAATTAACCATTCACTGGCTAAAGGCAAATGTTCACACATCTATTCTACAACTGTCTTTCCTCAATTTGAATTTATTTCACCTCGGGTTCGTAATCTGGGCAAGTGGAAGAATTCATCATGCTCAACCCATTCAAGGTGTTATATGTCTCAATCAGATCACCTCGCAGGTGCCTAGTCTCCAGCCACTGCAATTTGCAGAACTTAAGCCTTTCTTGGTAAGAAGAACTCTTCATTCCCCTCACCAATCTTGTTGCCTTCTCTGTACATGCTCGAGCAACTCTACATCCTTCTTAAAATGAGGCCTCCAGATCTGTATGCTGTACTCAAGGCGTGGCCTGACCATTCCATGTGAGGAGAGATTACATAGGTGGAGGTTACAGAAATCTCACTGGGACTTAAGGCATCACTAGACTTGACCTGAGATTGTATAGCCAAAGGGGTTTTTTTTTCTTTTTTTTGCTAATTCAGCAAAAACTCGACTTCCTTGAATCATGTGGCCAATATTGTTTTCACATGTCCAACCAACCACTTTCTGTCCACATTTAACACCTCAACTCCCAGTGCATGGATTTTCATGAAATTTTATATTTGAGTTTTGTAAAATCATTTGCTAAACTATTCCAAATTTAATTAAAACTGAATCAATAGAAATTGCGCAATTATTATTTCTTTCTTTCTGTTCCATGTAGCACTCAACTCCCGTGTATAAATTTTCATGAAATTTTATATTTGAGCCTTTTAGAAAGATTTGTAGAGCTGACCAAAATTTCATTAAAATCAGACCAATGGAAATCTGACATGTATTATTTCTCTGTCCGTCCGTCCGTCTGTCCACCCACAGGTAATAACTTGACTCCCAGTTAACAGATTTTTGCTAAATGTTATATTTTGCTCTGTTATGATTTATAACAGAAGCACTACATATTGTTTGTCAAGCACTGGTTGGAGGAATGAACAAGCAATATGGCAGATGTGAAGAAACAAAAGGTTCACACATAAAATTCATTGCTTTTTGTTTGGTTTTTTTTTTTGTTATAATCATGAATTATTATTATTTGGTAATGTGCCTTTTCCCTTATGCATAATGATGCAATGAGAAGACCTTTGGCAAAATTTTTTTTTAGGTCATTATTACAGTATTGTCAAAGTATTACTTGTCTTATGTATTATGTTATGCCAAAAGCTAGGTGAGAAAACTATTGATAACCTTTTACTAATCTGTAAAATTCCAAGATCCATTAATTGTTTCCATCCCCTACCCAACCACACCCCAAGTTGTAAAATTTCAGTTTGCATGCATTTACTTATTTTAAATCAAGTATTTTTTTAAAATTTCCCCAGCTATAAAAATAACATAATGTATATGGCATAATAAAAGTAATGTACAATAAACAGATTTAGTAATTTTTATTTTTGGGAGATTCTTGGCACACCGGCTATTTTTTGTCATAATGTGCACTAAATTTATATTGTCCTATGTGTGACCTTTATCATGTGTATTATGCCTGTTATTCTTGAACTAACCTATGTATTGTGCAGGCTGAAAAACTTGAAATGATTCATGGTGGAACTTGAAATGACTCCTACTCCCTCCAGAGGTCATTCCAACTGAGGACCTTAAGAATTCCTCAAATCTGACTAAATTTGAAACAGACTTCTCCAAATGAGTGACATGCAGCATATCCACTATACTATGTGGAAAACTAGCAATACTGTTAATTTATATGTAAATGGAGATAAAATATATAAGTACTTTATATTATGTACAGTATGCTAAATAATTAACAGTTCAAAAATATTTCATTATTATCAATTTCACATTCAAAAGCAATGATCTGGAGAGTTGTTGAAATTCAGTTGACAGCTGTATGATCAGGAGTGGAGTGAATTTGTGGCATCAAATTCTCAATTGTAAGATTAAAATTTTGTAAATTGTGAACTACTGTAAGATTAATTTTCACTTCATGCATCGAAAATCTGCAAATAATATTGAGATAATATATCTCAACATGACTTTCCTTATATATAATTTGCTTGACTCACAAAAAAATTTAATCATTCTGTATTCATTTTACAACAGGAACATACATATATGAAGGTAGGAAATGCACTACTCACTTGTGGGTTCTTTTTTGGGCTCTGGTTTTTTCTCTATCCTTTGTTCTACATGTGGCTGAGGTTTTGTATTTATTGACAGCTGTTTCATTCCATTGGTTATTTGAATGTCCTGTTTCCTTTCTTCTTGTCTAGGGACAAAATTGCGCCTAAAGCCCTGAGATTCAGGTGTGTGAATTGCTCTTGGACGAGATTCACGCAAACCTCTAGGTGGGCCAGCTCTCTGACCCCTATTAGAAGTCCTTCCACGCCCACTCCCACCTCGGCCTCTAGAACCACGTTGGATACCACCACCACATGATATAACAACATCATTCCGGTTAGGTTTATGAATAAGTCTTGAATTTTCAAATGTTTGAGTCCTCACAACTTCTGGTATCTCTTCCTTCTGATGATTTTCTTCCACTATACTAATAACAGGTTTTGTTTCTGTTACTACAGTCTCTTCTGTAGGTGGAAGAACAGCATCTTCTTTTCCAGGTAGTGCGGGAAAGTCTTCTTTATTCATAACATCTCCACAAGGAACTTCAGCAGGTTTTTCTGGTATTTCCTGCAAGTGTTTATTGGTCTCATCTTCATCATCTCGTTCATTTTCACCTTCCTGATCAACAGAGTTTCCATTAGGAAGCCCATTATGACTCCACGTCCAAGAACCACGACCAAAACCTCTTCCTCGTCCTCTACCTCTTCCCCTGGTTCTGCCACCACGAATCTGACCTCTTAATTTTAGATAGGCACCTTCATCTTGCCAACTACGTGTGTATTTCACTGGTCCATGACTATAAAAAGAAATCAGAAACATGAAATTTATAAGCACATTAACATGAATAAATAATATTTAGCTTAAATTATTAGATATGATTATCTGGAGTTTGAATTATGCTATATAAAAAAAATCCCCCAGGTAAACAAAATGAAAATGAAGAAATAACTATGTTATCTTCAACTTCAAAGAGACCTCACCTTCCAGCAGTGAAGGGAACATAGTATAGAGTGTAAACTATAATGCAGCTTTGGGGGTTTTCTCCAACTCCACATCAGGCAATGTGATGAATGCAAAACTCTGTAAAGGACAGATTTATGTAGGTTAGTAGGTGTTGAGGCGCCTCCGTAGACAGGTGGGAAGGAGCAGTAGTGCGTAGCGCACACTTCTTGATTAGACCGGGGTTCGAGCCTGTCACCACCAAATATGGAGGATGCGCAAAGGTCAGGGAATGACCACCGCACCGGAGCAATATGGCCTTAGTTGCTAATGCTCCTAAAAAAAAAAAAAAAAAAAAAACCCAAATAACAACAATAACAAATAGTAGGTGTTGATGTAGTGTTAGTGTGCGGTTATGTTATTCATCCAGCCTCTTAGCCTAAAGGCCTATGTTTTCACACAAAAACCTCCAGTTTATTGTCATGAGGAGGCGGGCCAGGCAGTAGGGAGTATAAAAGCACTGGTGGGCAAACCCTGTGGTAGCCAAAGCCACAGACAGGAAGAGCCCAATAATAATAATAATATATATATTAAAAAAAAAAATGAAAGAAAAGAAATTTTGGACTGTGCAATTTCATCTTGATCATCAGCCCAGTTTTCCATCTTGAAAGTTTTGAGTAATCTGCCATGTCCAGAAGACATAGCAAATTACTGAAAAGATCATCAAGATGAAAAACTGGACAAATTTTAGCATAGGAAGATGATAATGAGCATCTTCAGCCATTTTAGTGGTGACACAGATGGGGGGAAAAAAAAAAATAAATAATAATAAGCATTGTCTTGGAGTAGGTTTTTTTTTTTTTTTTTTTGTTAGTTGTTGGCGCATCAGTTTCTGTGGCCATAATGCACCTCCCAAAGTTTTTGCATTTTACTCTGATCCAAGCCCGAGGCAGGATTCAAACCCGCAACCTTTGGGTTGCCAGGCAGGCAGGCAGGCACTTTACCCACCTGGCTAGCCCGGTCGGCCTTGGATCCTGCCGCAGGCTGTATCACTACTCCAACAAAATGTGGCATAGAATCAATAAGGTGATGAAAAGTGACACTAGGAATGTTGGACCACTCATGTAATGAACATTCAATTCTGTGCTGTGAGCAGAGGACTACACCAACGACCACACCCTTCCAGTTCATTCCCCAGATGCTCACTGAAATGGAGGTCCACATATTGGGTTGACCAGGACAGATACCTAAAGCCTTTGTGTTCCTCAAAACACTCTTTTATACACTTGACACAGTGGATGATTGCATTATCATCTTGAAATTATCCATCTGTATAGGTAAACATGCAATATTGCTGGCTGTATTTAATCAACAACAATATTTTGGCATGCCTTTGTGCTCGGTGTTGTATCCTCCAGTGGGATCAGGAAACCAAGGGTATACCATAAAAACATGCCCCACACCATTACACTTCCAGCAGTCTATACTGTCATTATGGAAACAGGATGGTTTTAGTATTTCGTGTGGTTTCCTGCATATATGCATTCTTCAGATCATATGACTTGCGCACAGTCATTTTTGAATCCTTCCTCTGTGTTCTAGCACCTATGCAGCTCTATTTTCTGGTTGGTATCTGAGATTAGCAGCTTCTTCAAGGGTCTTTTACTCCATAGTGCTCCCCCTCCCTCTTTTAGGGTTCTTTACATGGAGTGAGTAGTGATGTCGTGTGATGTTCCCACATTAAATACAACTGTTCCACCATTTCATGGCAATTACAGTTGTTAATCCACTCCAGTTAGAGCAACTTGCTCCATCACCATATATTTCTCAGCTGCATCATTTTGGATGTTTTCTGAGCATCTTTCCACTGATTAAAGACTTAAATAACATTAATCTTTGAACATTCAACAAGCACAGCCATTGAATTTGCTGTAGCACCTGCCAATCATACCACTTCATTAGGTAATAAACAAGTTTACTCATAACTTGTTTATTACTTAATGATGAAATTTAATCGACTTTTATAAATTAAACCAGTAAACAGTAAAAATAAGTCTACCAATAATGTAGCGTGATAATCAATGATGTTAAAACTAATAGCAATTTACAAAATATTGTGAAAATGTAAGAATATTGTTAAAAGACATTTCAGCTTTTTTTTTTTTATTCATGATTCTCTTCCTATAAACATAATTCTGTAGATCTTTACACAGTGTTTAAGTACAAATATTTATTCTCTGCCATATTCTTCTGTGATTAGGAAACTTTTTTTTTTTCATTTACAGTGATCTATGGGGTAAAAAGTCTCCATATGCACTGCCGTAAACAAGAACAAGGCTATGTTAGCTATGTTTTTAAACTATCAAATGTGTCATTAATTAGTGTTGTTTAATACAGTGCAGAATTACAATAATAATAATAATAAATTACAGACCCTTAAATTTGGCAGAGTGAAGCTTCACAAATAACTACTTCTTTTAGTTTCACTCAGATGCCTACTAAAAACTGAAGCTGCTTGTCGAATTAGTTGCATAACAACGAGAAAAACTACTTACCCATATCTCCTCCTTCTCCGAGCACGAGGAGGACAATCTTCACAGCGTATGTCATATCCATAAATGGACATCAGTTCATCTCTAGATTTTGGAATTTGCTCATCTTCTCTAAACATGTCATGCTGCCACCTTCCCTCATCTAACCAAAGTTTCTTTTTCTTTTTATCCCTAAAAGAAAAAAACAAAAGTTGAATACTTAGTTCTAACAAAACATTTTTTATATATATATCCATTGTGACACCAGCATAGCTACAGATAACTTTCATTTACACAAAAACTAATGTACTGAAACCTTTAGCCTTTATGACAGCAATTTTGTGTAAATTGTTTTCTGTTAATGTTAACCAGTTGTTCTGTAAATGTCCTCAGATATTTTCTACCATTCAGCCTTCAAAGTGGCAACCAGTTCAGCTATGTTTTTTAGGGGTCTCTCTCCTCACATACACTCAATAATCCAATTCATCCTAGAGGTTCTCTATAGGATTGTGGTGAGCTCTGAGATGACCAGTCCAAAATTTTGACACTCAAGTACTCAAAACAGTCCATCACAACACTAGCAGTATGACATGGAGCGCTGGTCTGCTGATACCATGTATCAGCCCTTTCTGACATGCTGCCACAACATAGGTAATGCATTACTATCCAGGATGTCTGAATAGACTTCAACATTCATGGTTTTGTCCAAAACAACTAATGGTCCCAGGCTAAACCACAAAAAAAACAGCCCCAGACCATCGTGCTGCCTCTACCAAACTTCACTGTCACACAACACAATCTGGCAGGTAGCTTTTTCCATGCATCACTGTAAGACTGGAAGACCATGCACTATGACTAGTTATTCCAAAGCACAGTTTTTTATTGGTTTACAGTCCAAGCTTATACACCAAGCCATACGGCATCTGACATACTTAGGGTAATTACTGGCTTGTGGACAGTTACACAATTGTGTTAATCCATATCATGCAGTGTCCTGTGCACTGTACTGGTGTTGACATATGTCCCAGTTGTCTCACTGAGGGGCCTATGTGTGCTGTTACAAAGTAGACTTGCATTCCAAGCTTACAACTCTTTGCAGGGGTGCTCTATTGTGTACTATCAGCTTCGGAGGTTTTCTATGATGGTTTCAGCACCAGTCCTCTTCCATTTGCAGATCACATTGCCAATCATCAACCTAGGAATTTTTAGTACCATTGAAGTGTCACATACAGATTGATTGCTTACGTGGCATCCTAGTATCACAGTGCATTGGAATTCCCACTGCACTGATCACAGCAACTTGCATTCACAATTGCACTACTGTCTCCTTGAAGGCCTATGAGCATATTTATAGTTGTGTCTGACATGTGGTGTTTGGTAGGATATGACCAACTATTATTAATGGACGGAGTGTTCAGATATTAATGGTATGGCAAATTGACAGTAAATTGATAAAATTCTTACCTTTAGCTGAAAACGTCATTGCAAAACTTTAATGCTGTTTTCACATGTTGAAATAGTTCTCTGCTTTTTGTTTGCAAAGAAATTTACTACTTGCTTTTCTTTTACACTCACTTTTAGGGCCATGACTATTAATTTAATTTCATAAATTTGTCGTAATTTATAATCACAACAATATTTTTAAATCACAGGGGGATGTTTGCACTCAAAGGGCAGAATACACAAAAAAGATGGACTCCAAGTGCTGATAAATGCAACAATGTGACTTTAGAGATTGATGATTGGCTGAGAACTAATGTGTGGTCTTTAGAGTGCTTTTAATGGGAAAAATGGCAATTGTGTTTTCATTTTTTGCCATTCGATTAATGATTAAATAAATAAAATCATTAATTGACTTTCACTATTAACTTTGTTAGTTAACTCTCCATTGTTAATCAAATGTATGAGTTCAATAATAGCCACTGTTAATTATAACTGCAAGTTAATTGAGATTAATGGTAAGGCAAGCATTTTTACTGGAAGTTAATCTCAATTAACTTTAACTTGCAGTAAAAATGCTTGCATTGATTATTCATGCATTAAGAATTTGTAGATAAAGGAACCACTAGGTGTCAGTGAATCAGTCTACTGATGTGGTATTTACTTAAAGATGTAACTACCATCAAGGGTAAAGGGAAAAGTTTTTGCTTTTGTAAAGGTGACTACATTGGTCTCAGACAGTTTTTAAATTCTATACAGTGGGATCAACTGATGATGTTACCAATGGTAAATTCTAAATGGGAAGCCTTCAGGGACTTAATCTTGGAGGCTACTAGGCTTTTCATACCAACTAAGAAATAGTGTTCACGGTTCAGGCCTAAATGGATGTCAGATGAATTAATGAGGCTCATGGCAGAGAAGAAAAATGCATGGGATGCATATAAATTATAACACAAAAGCCTATGGCAGATATAAGCTAGTCCATAATAAAGTTACAAAGGAGGTTAAGGCAGGCAAATGCAGATTATGAGAAATCTTTGGCAAAGGTTACGTTAGGTTAGGTTAGGATGAAAAGAAAATCAGCTAAGACTTCTTTACTTACATAAACTCTGAAGTAAGGGATGAATCAGATTAGTCCACTTAACATAGATCGTTTGACTATTGATGATTCTGCTCAAGTAGCTGATAAACTGAATGAGTATTTTGCATCTATATTCACACATGAGGAGAATGTCAGAAGTTAATCAAACTCTAACAAGGCCTGGCAGGGTTGCTAAGTGATTTTGTAATAACTGAGAGCAAAGTGGAGGAGAAATTGTTGAAGTTAAACATAAAAAAGGTGCCTGGGGTGGATGGAATCTATCCAGTTATATTGAAGGAGGCAGTGAGGGAAGTTAGCAAACCCTTAGAGGTAATTATGAAAGCATTCTTAGATTCAGGGGAGGTCCCCATGGACTGGAGATGTGCCAATGTATCCCCAATTCACAAAGGGGGTTCAAAGGGTGACACAGGATCATCTAGACAAGACTGCAGTAATAGTTCAGACACAGCATGGGTTTGTTAAGGGGAAGTCTTGTCTGACCAATCTGATTAGATACTACAATGTGTTCACAAAGGATCTGGATGAAAAAAATAATTTTGATATCACATACTTGGATTTCAGGAAAGCTTTTGATACTGTGGCACATGGAAGAATGCTGTACAAATTGGAACGGTATGGCATTAAGGGGAAGTTGCTGTAATGGATAGTGTGATGGTTGAGTGGGAGACTGCCGGCAGAGAGTGGTAATAAATGGACACTGCTCTACGTGGACTAATGTTATTAGCGGAGTCCCCAAGGTTCGGTGCTGGGCCAATTGTTATTTTGTGTATTAATCAACAATATCGATGAAGGTATATCAGGCTTAATGTGTATCCAAGTTTACAGATGATACAAAGGTTGACAGGGTTGTTAATGACACTAAAGACAGTATGCTACTGTAACAGGATTTAGAAAAGTTAGGCAGATGGGCTGAGAAGTGGTAACTTAAGTTTAACATTGACAAATGCAAAGCACTGCATATGGGTAGCAGTAATCCAAGAGAAACGTACGAACTGTGTGGTACTACACTCAGGGGGGGGTGGAGAATGAAAAAGACCTGGAGGTAATTGTGCAGTCAGATATGAAGCTCTCTGAGCAGTGCAGATGGGCTGCCAGAGCAGGTCATGGAGTTTTGTCAATGATATATAGGAATTTTGCTAGCAGAGACAAGGAAGTGATTATCCCTTTGTATAGGGCAAGGGTCAAGCCACACCTTGGGTACTGCGTACAGGTCTAGAGGCCTCATTTTAGGAAGGATATAGCATTGCTAGAATGAGTACAGAGAAGGGCAACAAGATTGGTGAGAGGAACAAAGGGGTGTGCTTATGAAGAAAGGCTTAAGCTCTGCAAGTTGCAGCATCTGAAGACTAGGCACCTGCGAGGTGATCTGATTGAGGTGTATACGGGCTTGAAATGGTTTGAGCAAGCTCAACTGATAGGATACCTCTGCTTGCTCAGACTAAGAACCTGAGGGGGCACAGATTCAAACTGAGGAAAGACAGTTGTAGAATAAATGTGCAGAAGTTTGCCTTTATCCAGCAGGTAGTTGATTGCTGGAACAGATTTCCATCTGTTGTTGCGGAAGTTGATAGCTTAATTAAATTTAAGGTTGAACCAGACAAACATTTGGAGTGACTGGATGGGTGAAATGAGAAGGATTTTTTTCCGGCTGATGCTGTATAAGCTTGCTCACTTGCATCATATGCCTCAACTAATGCTAAAAGAAGACCTGAATTCAGTTTTGTTTCTCAAATCTAGCTGTATATACTTTCACACTTAGTATTGCTATGAGGAATTTTTAAAATGCTAAACATGACTAGGAATAATTTGTTATATTTCATGCTTCTTTGTGTACTTAACAGTTCCCAAACAAGGACCACTGCACATTAATTTTTGATTCTTTCATAAAACGCACTTGATAGGTTGACAAACTACATACTAACTGATGAAAACTTGTAATACCATGTTTTAATGGCAACTTTCAATGGCACAAAAGAACAGAATCCTCCCCCTGTTTCAGACTATCTATGACTCTGGCAGTAGAAATGACCATTACTAAGTCAGAATCATCCTTCTAGTTTATTCTGCCATGGAATCAACTTCTAAAATTAACATTAGCATTAGTATTAGTAGAGGCATTTGATGCAAGAAAGCAAGCTTATGCAGCATCAGCCAAAAATAAATAAATAAATAAATAAAAAATAACCACCTCCACTTCACCCCTCTGTTCGTTCGAAATACGTGTCCAGCTGAGCCTTAAACTTATTTAGGCTATCAACTTCCACGACAAAGGATGGAAGTCTGTTCCACCAACCACCCGCTGGCTAAAGGCAAATTTCCTCACATCTATCCTATATCTGTCTTTCCTCAATTTGAATTTATGCCCTCTCAGGTGATTATTCTGAGCAAGAGGAAGAATCCCATCAGCATTGAGCATGCTCAAACCATTCAAGGCTTTATACACCTCTATCAGATCACCTCGCTAGTCTCCAGACACTGTAATTTGCAAAACTTAAGTCTTTCTTCGTAAGAGCACCCCTTTGTTCCATTCAAATGGAAGTGGAAGATTTATAAACTACTGGTATTACAAATTTGAACATAACATTCTTCAGCATATCTAGGTGTTCAACTCAGTAGAGATCAAATATGTTGCACTGAAGTTCTATGTTCAGATTTTCAAATGTTAGCATAACATTTAAAACACACAAGCAAATTGCCCTATTCAAGCCAGAAGAAATGAACATGAGCTGTGTCTCAGTATGAAAGAGAGGATAACTTGCCAATATTATCAACTTATTTGGCCTATTTAGGACTGGTTTCACCATTCATTTTCTTGGGGAAATCATTAATTTGTCTTCTTTCAATTATTTATTTTATTATTTGTTGTACATGTAGCGACACCTTCCAATGTTAATACTAAGAGCAAGCTGTGTTTCGAAAATGGCATGTTTTTCAGATCCATCAGATCCAATGGCATGTTTTTCAGATCCTGCTGTTTTTGTTCTTCCACAACTACATTTTTAATTTCATGGAGATTGCAAGGCAAATTGTGCACTATGCAATGCAGACTGTTGACTGTCAATATGCAATAAAAATCTGCACCACAGAAACAAACATTTAGCTGTCATTCTTATTTTCTTAGAATAAGCTCATGGTGACCTTACATGGAATAAGTGGTTTTTTCAGAACTATAAATACAAATTCCTATAAATTAAGAAAAACACTGCTGGGTAAACCATTACATTTAAAATTTCAGCAAACCAGGAAACCATTTTTGGGACAATAGCGCAAATTCTGGAAAACTAGGATGATATCTGGATTTTACCTTAGGAAGAAGTTACTGCCGTGGGTAACGGAATGCATCAGTGACAGGCGATGGAGTGGTTATTAATAGACTGCCTTGGTGTTGAATTCCTTACTGTTATCAATATTTATTAACAATATTAATGAAGGCATAATTAAGTTTAATATCTACGTTTTGATTGATACAAAAATTTGCAGGATGGTTAATGACATTAATTAGGTCTACTACTCCAACAAGGCAACAATAAATCAGGCAGATAGACTGAGAGTGATAACTGAAGATTAGCACTGATAAATGTAAGGTGTTTCATTTGGGTAACAGTATAATATACCAATTGGGTAGCACCACACTAAAGTAGTGTAGAATGAAAATGACTGAGTGGTAACTGTAAGTCCAATTTAATCTCTGAGCAGTGCAGAGACAAGAATTTTGCCAGCAAGGTCAAGAAAATTATTTTTATACTGTATAAACCGAAGTTTAGACTATATCCTAAATACTGTGTATAAGTTTGGAAGCCTAATTTTAGGGAGAATGTAGATCTGCTGTAATGTGTGCAGAGAACAACATTAGTCAGGGACACAGAAGGATATTCTTACCAATAAAGATTTCAGTTCTGCAAATTTCAGTCAAAGAAACTAAGCACTTATGAGGAGACTTGACAGAAGTATATAAAACTTAAATGGATTAAGTAAACTAAAGGCCGATGGTATCCTTATTCTTTCCTGAATAACACTCAAGAGAACATAAATTGGATGGAAAAGGATAGTTGTTGCAGGACAGATGTGGGAAAATTTATTTTCATGTAGAGAAAAACTGATTGTTGGAATAAACTACCAACACTTGTGCATACATGTGGAATGAATATTTTTTTTTTTTTTTTTTGTTTCAGTGGTACTGTTCTTCATTCAGAGCTTATGCATGAAGTACTTTGCTATGACAAATAAAAAATAATAAAATAAATTAACAAAGAGCACATGGGTGGAGCTTGTCATACTCACACTTAAGTATATATTTCTACAAAACTTCCTACTGTAAGTATACATAAATGAGCTCAGGCAAAAGCTTCTTTTTGTACATAGCTACAAGTAAACCAGATTTCCCACTTAGCCACAAGATGATATTGCTCTAAAATATACTGCTATTTTATTTAAAGTGCATGCCATTGTCCAGACTGCCAGTTTCAACTCTGCTTGGAGTCTCATCAGAGGGTAGGTAGACACTGTGAAGAGCTGAACAATCCAATTCAAAATGCAATATCTCACATCTCACATACAGTCAGTCCTCGTATAGCACGATAGTTGTGTTCCTAGAAACCCTCGTGCAATGTAAAATCGTGCAATATAAACAACAGGCCCTATGGGGAAAAATAGGGTTAGGTGCTGACCACCCAAGATTGAACACACATTTGTAACCAAAACATTACCAAACACAATAAATTATCGTAATAAAATACATAAGTATTTCATTACGACTATTACGTAATAAAATATTGCTAATGCTTTTGCTTCTATCGTAAGCAAACTTGTTTTTTGTTCGATTTTCTATCCAAACAGATGACAGCCGTTCCATCTCTTCCAATTCTTTGTGTCTTAATCTAATGGATTTTAATTACACTTTGAGTTGTTCCTGCTATGAAAGTTGTTTTTATTTTCTCTGCATTCTTTGTAATTCTCGGCGTTGCCTCATTTAGGCACGTAGCACGTGCAATATCACATGGTCTTTCATTTTGCTCAAAGCGTTTCACAATTTCATATTTTTTCTCTATCGACAGAGGCGGACTGGCCATAAGCCTTACCTGGGGAAATCTCGGTGGGCCGGAGGCTGGTGTGATTTTGGCCATTTCAGAGACTGCTGGAAGTCATTGCGGTACAAGTAAACACATGGGTTGTGTTAGGGTAGCTAAGAATAGGAACAGGTGCATGTATACTTGCGTGTACACTAATGCTAGGAGTTTAGTAAATAAATTTAATGAATTTGAGGTATTACTCAAAACATCAAAGGCAGATATTGTTGGGATATCAGAGACGTGGTGTCACACAGATATAAGGAATGCAGAACTGGAATTTGGGGAGTACAACGTCTACAGAAAGGATAGACAGGATAGGAAGGGAGGAGGGGTTATGCTATTAGTTAAAAAACACATAAAAACCAAGGAAGTGAAGCCAGTTGACATCGCTGGACAGTGCAGTGTTGAGTCAGTTTGGTGTGACATAAGCATAGGTAAATCAAAATTGAGAGTAGGAGTGTGCTATAGGCCTAATGACTCTGATGAGTATAATAAGATACTGTACAGGGAAATAGAATGGGCCAGTAAATCAGAGAGTCTTATAATGGGGGATTTTAATTTCCCAGATATTGACTGGAATTTGTGGGTTGGTCACTCACACACTAGCAAGGCTTTTGTGGATTTATTGGATGATTGTTTTCTACACCAGCATATTCGGGAGGCAACTAGAGGGAGTAATACTCTTGATCTGATTATCAGTAGTGATTCTTCATGCATTAGGAATCTGCAGATAAATGAACCACTGAGTGGCAGTGATCACAGTGTGCTGAAGTGGGATTTACTCAAGGAGGTAACTACCATCAGAGGTAAAGGGAAGGGTTTTTGCTTTCGTAAAGGCGACTATGATGGTCTGAGACAGTATTTAAATTCTATACAGTGGGACCAACTGAAGATGTTACCAACAGCAAATTCAAAATGGGAAGCATTCAAGGAACTAATCTTGGAAGCTACCAGGCTTTACATACCAACCAAGAAATATTGTTCAAGGTTCAGGCCTAAATGGTTGTCAGATGAACTAATGAGACATATGGCAGAGAAGAAAAATGCATGGGATACATACAAATTAATGGGTGACGTGGAAGCCTATGATAGATATAAGTTGGTCTGTAACCAAGTCACAAAGGAGATTAGGCAGGCAAAGGCAGATTATGAGAAATCCTTGGCAAAGGATGCAAAGAAAAACAGAAAAGAGTTCTTTACCTATTTAAACTCAAGAAGGAAAGGGATGAATCAGATTGGTCCACTGGATGTTGATGGTTCAACAGTTGAGGATCCAGCTCAGGTGGCTAACAATCTAAACGAGTATTTTGCATCTACATTCACACATGAGGAGTTATTCAGGAAGGGGAATGTCGTAGGTGAAGTAAACATTGGCAGTGAGCTAGATGATTTTCTAATAACTGAGAGGAAAGTGGAGGAGAAACTGTTGAGGATAAACATAAAAAAGGCACCCGGGGTGGATGGGATCTATCCAGTTATATTAAAGGAGGCAGCAAAGGAAGTAAGCAAACCCCTAGCCATAATTATGAGAGCTTCTTTGGACTCAGGGGAGGTACCCATAGACTGGAGATGTGCAAATGTAACCCCAATTCAAAAAGGAGGATCAAAGGCTGACACAAGTAATTATAGACCTGTTAGTTTAACTTCGGTTCCAGGAAAATTAATGGAGGCACTGGTTAAAGAAGCACTGCAGGATCATCTGGACAAGAATTCAGTTATAGCTCAGACACAGCATGGGTTTGTTAAGGGCAGGTCTTGTCTGACCAATTTGATTGGATACTATGATGTAGTCACAAAAGAACTGGATGCAGGGAATAACTTTGATATTATATATTTGGATCTTAGAAAGGCTTTTGATACTGTTGCGCATGGAAGACTGCTGCACAAATTGGAGAAGTGTGGCATTCGAGGCAAATTGCTGCTATGGATAAAGGGATGGTTGAGTGGCAGAAGACAGAGAGTGGTAATCAATGGACACTGCTCAACGTGGACTAATGTTATTAGTGGAGTTCCTCAGGGTTCAGTGTTGGGTCCATTGTTGTTTTCTGTATTTATAAATGATATTGATGATGGTGTATCAGGCTTAATGTCCAAGTTTGCAGACGATACAAAGGTTGGCAGGGTTGTTAAGGACACTACTGATACTATGCTGCTGCAACAGGATCTGGAAAGGTTGAGCAGATGGGCTGAGAGGTGGCAAATGAAGTTTAACATTGACAAATGTAAAGTACTACATATGGGAAACAGTAACCCCAGATCAACGTATCAACTCTGTGGTACTACGCTGACAGTGGTAGAGAATGAAAAGGACCTGGGGGTAATTGTGCAGGCAGATATGAAGTTCTCTGAGCAGTGCAGACGAGCTGCAAGAGTAGCTCATGGTGTCTTGTCAATGATATACAGGAATTTTTCTAGCAGGGACAGGGATGTGATTATTCCCTTGTATAAGGCATTGGTCAGGCCACACCTTGAGTACTGTATACAGGTCTGGAGGCCTCATTTCAAGAAGGATGTAGAGCTGCTGGAACGAGTACAGAGAAGGGCAACAAGATTAGTGAATGGAACAAAGGGTTGCTCTTACGAAGAAAGGCTTAAGTTTTGCAAATTACAGAGCCTGGAGACTAGGCATCGCCGAGGTGATCTGATAGAGGTGTACAAGGCTTTGAATGGCTTGAGCATGCTCAATGCCGATGGGATTCTTCCTCTTGCTCAGAATAATCACCTGAGAGGGCATAAATTCAAATTGAGGAAGGACGGATGTCGGATAGATGTGCGGAAATTCGCCTTTAGCCAGCGGGCAGTTGGTTTGTGGAATAGACTTCCATCGCTTGTTGTTGAAGTTGATAGCCTAAACAAATTTAAGGCTCAGCTGGACAGGTATTTCGAACGAATTGAGGGGTGAAATGGGAGTAGTGGTTGTTTTTTTTTTTTTTTTTATTGGCTGATGCTGAATAAGCTTGCTTTCTTGCATCATATGCCTCTACTAATGCTAATGCTAATAAACGCTAGTATGAGGCCACTACAAATTTTCCCGGGTAAGAATTTTTGACCCAGTCTGCCTCTGTTTATCGATCTTGCTTTCTTTTTCTCTCTGAATCTGTAGTGTCTTCACCAGGACGCTTCCTTTTCACACCTTTTAAGTATTTTACTCATTTTTAAGGAATAAAGCACAATTACAAAACGAGGAGACACACTTGATACACATAAACAGAAGCTGTGTGTGTGTGTGTGTGTGTGTGTGTGTGTGTGTGTGTGTGTGTGTGTGTGTGTGTGTGTGTGTGTGTGTGTAGCAACTGAATAAACAACACCGTAAAGGCAGAGACAACTCTATTAACACCTCACTAGCTCACATTTTACTAAAGCACATTTCTGGGGGTTACTACCATAAAACAATAAAAACAATTTCCAGTTGCGTTCCTTCTAGTGGAATCTGTTATAAACTGGTAGTAAACTCTATCTAATTGCATTTGTGATAATACCGATAGCTGGAATTGTGTAGGTTTTTACTTTATTATGGTGAAGTGTGTTTCCCTTTCACTGATATAAATAACATAAATACATTTTCAGAATCTTCTCTTCATTCCTATTGTGTTGCGTTCAGTTGGGGTGATTCCAAGTTCGACTCGTATTTCTTGACAACACAAAGGCGAATCGTGCATAAGCGAATTCGGTTCGTGTTATATATGATATTGTTCCCCTATTTATAAATCGTGTATGATCGAATTCATGTAGTGTAAACACATGTTATATAAGGACTGACTGTACTGTGTTTAGGCCTTCACAGTGCCTTCGCCTACCTATAAGCAGAGTCAAATCTGGCACTATCTGGATGCTATATAAGCTTGCTTTCTTGTATCATGTGCCCATGCTAATGCTATCTCTGAGTTTAGGCATAAACTTTAAATAAATAGCAATATATTTCTCCACCGGAGCAGTGCTCTTTATTTAGAATAGTGCAGTACCAAAGCAACTACAAGTATCATGCCAAATTGCTACCACAATATGAGGTTGATACACTAAGCAGCAAACCCAGTTTGTTAAAAGCTATATATGTACAGGCAAAAGCAATGCCCCACAAAACAAAAGTATAAAAATAAAATGTTGGAAAAAATTTAATGAAATCCAAAATAAGTATGTTAAAGCCAAAATGGATGTAAGAAAGGGGAGGGAGGGAATATTATGTAGATGGCATTTAGTTTACAGTTAACACTACAGAGAATGCAAGTAAGAATATAAAAAACATAGAACATACATACAAATGTAAAGAACTTACTACAAATGCAAACAACACAACCGATGGTAAGTTCATCTTGGTTGTACTGTTGGTGTTTGCAGATAGTTCTTTTCATTTGTATATACATTCCTTATATTCTTACTTACATTCTCTGTAGTGTCAACTGTAAACTACATGCCTTCTACATAATATTTCCCCCATTATCTACATCGATTTTGGCTTAAATATATTTCATTAATGAAATATATTCAATAAATTTAATGAAATCCATTCTGGATTTCATTAAATTTTATCTAAATTTTCTCCAAAATTTTATTTTCCTACTTTTGTTTTGATTGCACCTTTTTCGCATAAATTTTATATGCGAAACAGAGACATGGTATTGCTGTCTTTACTTACAATCTTGATGTTTGATACCCAAAGAAGACAAGGGACTACCACACTGTGTGAGAGTGGTGTTATTTTTTTTCCCCTTATAATTTTATTCTTTTAAGCTTTATTTATTAAAAAATAAGGGATAAAGCAACACCACTCTCACACAGTATGGACAAGGTGGTCCCTAAGGGATTACGATATTGTGTGAGAGTGGTGTTGCTTTATCCCTTATAATTTTATTCTTTTAGGCTTTATTTCGCTTCTCTTTCACTGTTATGGATAAGTATAGAATGCAGTTCCTGATACATGGTCAGGTGCAATCCTCTGATGAAATACCTGACCATGTATCAATATTTACTTTAGCTAACATCACATTTTTGCTATCCCCTTTTTTCAACTTATAACTAAATTTGCCCATCCATTTCTGATGATAGCAATCTCACCTTTAATTTTACTTGTTTAATCATTTTACTTTACAGTTACCTCGCCTCTAATTGGTTTTGCAATTCAGCCTATAATTTTTGTAATTCATTAGCATTAGTTGAGGCGTATGACATAATTCATTAGCATTAGTTGAGGAAAACTGACTATATCGAGTTATGCAAAGCCATTAGAAAGATACTGAGAGAGAGAACATAAGAAGATTTAACACAAGAAAAGAAGAACAAGCATTAAGGGAAAACAAAGGACTTAATTCAGCAGCCATGAGCAGTAATGCAGAAAGACAAATGATACCGAAACTGAAGAATAGTAATGGGGTACTTATAAATAGAGGAGGCATAATTCAAATGGCATAAGACTACTATAGAGAAGTATACAAGAGAAGTTACTATAGAGAAGTAACACATACGACATACCCGATATCCTTCCTGATGAGGTAGAACATGCATTAAAGAAAATGAAGAATCAGAAAGCCCCGGATGAGATGAAGCTACTGTAGAGTTGTTAAAATTGGACACAGAAACTGGCTCTTCACAAAATAAATTAGGAAAGGAATGATGCCTAAGGACTGGAATAATGCAATCATAATTTTGCCACATAAGCAAGGAGATAAATCAGAAATTATAGACCAATTAGCTTGTTATCCCATATCTACAAGTTGTTCACAAGGGTCATTACTAACAGATTAGAAAGAATTCTTGATTAAAATCAACCGAAAGAGCAAGCTGGCTTTAGGACAGGATTCTCAACTATGGATCACCTTCACATAACATCACAGCTAATGGAGAAAGCAAATGAATATAAAACACCATTATGCCTGGCAATTGCGGATTATGAAAAGGCATTAGACTCCATACAGCATAAAGCAACGTTTTGGGCACTGGAAAGATAAGGCATAGATCACCCATATATTATGACTTTGAAGAAAATATATGAGTACGCTACTTCCTCTATTAGACCACACAAAGACAGTAGCAAATTTAAAATTAAGAAAGGAGTTTGACAAGGAGACACAATACCTCCGAATTTGTTCATTGCTGCCCTCGAAGAAGCTTTCAGAAGATTAGAGGGGTTACAGAAAGGAGTCACTGTGAATGGAAAGTACCTAAACCATTTATGATTTGCAGATGCCATTGTGGTCATAAGCCACAATCCCAAAGAATTTGAGGAAAATTTTAATCAGTTATGCAGAGTTAGTAAGTCTTTTGGACTAACGATGAATATGGCTAAAACAAAAGTAATGATGAACAAGTATGCCACAGAAAGGGATATAATGATTGAAGGAGCAGTAATTGAAAAGGTGGAGTAATATGCTTACCTGGGACAAGTCATTAGCTGTAATAATGATAAATGGCTGCAAGTCAAGAGTACAATAAATTTTGGATGGATAGCATTCAGGAAATATAGTCACATACTGAGGAGCAATATCTCAATTTGTCTGAAATGTAAAATAATGAACCAATGTATACTCCCCATCATGACTTATGGAAGTGAAACTTGGGCACTCACCAAAAGAATGGAAGAGAAACTGAGAACTACACAGCGAAGAATGGAGCAAATTATATTCGGAATCAGACTGTTAGATAAGAGAAACATATGAATTAGGCAGCAAACTCAAGAAAAGGACATTCTTATCAAAACTAAAGAACTGAAATGGTCTTGGACAGGACACGTAGCTCAAAGACATGATGACAGATGGACTAAGAAAATAACAGAATGGTACCCAAGAGGAGCCAGAAAAAAACCTGGAAGACAACGATGGAGATGGACAGATGAAATTCAAGAGTTTTTGGGTAGTAAATGGATGGCCATTGCACAAAACAGAAAGAACTGGAAAGTTGCCGGAGAGGCCTTCATCCTGCAGTGGATTAAAAATGGCTGATGATGAGGCATATGATGCAAGAAAGCATGCTTATACAGCACCAGCCATAAAAAAAAAAAAAAAAAAAAAAAAAAAAAACCTTCCTATTTCACACATCCAGTCGGTCATTCTAAATGATTGTCCAGTTCAGTTTTAAATGTATTTAAGCTATCAACCTCCACAACAACAGATGTAAATCTGTTCCAGCAGTCAACTACCCACTGGCTAAAGTCAAACTTCCGAACATCTATTCTACAACTGTCTTTCCTCAGTTTGAATCTGTGCCCCCTCAGGTTCTTAGTCTGAGCAAGCAGAAGTATCCTATCAGCATTGAACCTGCTCAAACCATTCAAGGCCTTATACACCTCGATCAGATCACCTCGCAACTGCCTAGTCTCCAGATGCTGCAACTTGCAAAACTTAAGCCTTTCTTCTTAAGTGCACCCCTTTGTTCCTCTCACCAATCTTGTTGCCCTTCTCTGTACTTGTTCTAGCAACTCTACATCCTTCCTAAAATGAGGCCTCTAGACCTGTATGCAGTACTCAAGGTGTGGCCTAATCACTACCTTATACAAAGGGATAATCACTTCCTTGTCTCTGCTAGCAAAATTCCTATATATCATTGACAAAACTCCATGACCTGCTCTGGCAGCCCATCTGCACTGCTCAGAGAGCTTCATATCTGACTGCACAATTACCTCCAGGTCTTTTTCATTCTCCATCCCCCTGAGTGTAGCACCACACAGTTTGTACGTTTCTCTTGGATTACTGCTACCCATATGCAGTGCTTTGCATTTGTCAATGTTAAACTTAAGTTGCCACTTCTCAGCCCATCTGCCTAACTTTTCTAAATCCTGTTACAGTAGCATACTGTCTTTAGTGTCATTAACAACCCTGTCAACCTTTGTATCATCTGTAAACTTGGATACACATTAAGCCTGATATACCTTCATCGATATCGTTGATTAATACACAAAATAACAATTGGCCCAGCACCAAACCTTGGGGACTCCGCTAATAACATTAGTCCACGTAGAGCAGTGTCCATTTATTACCACTCTCTGCCATCTCCCACTCAACCATCTCTTTATCCATTGCAGTAATTTGCCCTTAATGCCACTGCTCCAATTTGTACAGCAGTCTTCCATGTGCAGCAGTATCAAAAGCTTTCCTGAAATCCAAGTACATGATATCAAAATTATTTTTTGCATCCAGTTCATTTATGACCACATCGTAGTATCCAATCAAATTGGTCAGACAAGACTTCCCCTTAACAAACCCATGCTGTGTCTGAACTATTAATGCAGTCTTGTGTAGATGATCCTGTATCACCTCTTTAACCAGTAACTCCGTTATTTCCACCAGAACAGAAGTTAAAGTAAAGGTCTATAATTATTTGTGTCACCCTTTGCACCCTCTTTGTGAATTGGCGATACATTTGCACATCACCAGTCTATGGGGACCCCCCCATGACTCTAAGGATGCTCTTATAATTATGGCTAAGGGTTTGCGTACTTCCCATACTGCCTCCTTCAACATAACTGGATAGATTCTATCTGCCCCCGGTGCCTATTTTATGTTTAACTTCAACAATTTCTCCTCCACTTTGCTCTCAGTCATTACAAAATCGCTTAGCTCCCTTTTAGAGTTTGATAAACTTCTGGCACTCCCCTCCTTGAATAACTCCTCATGTGTGAATGTAGATGCAAAATGCTCATTCAGTTTATCAGCTACTTGAGCAGGATATCAGTAGTCGAACCATCTATGTTAAGTGGACCAAGATGATTCATACTCTTTCTTCTAGAGTTTACAGATGTAAAGAACTCTTTGCTGTTTTTCTTTGCATCCTTTGCCAAAGATTTCTCGAAATCTCCCTTCACCTGCCTAACCTCCTTTGTGACTTGATTACAGACTAGCTTATATCTGCCAAAAAGCAATGTAAAGAATGTTCCATTGGTTGATCCACAAAAGGTTTTTCTTCTCCCTTTACACATCAAGCTTGGACTGATTAAGAATTTCACTAAGGTTAAGAATTTCACTGGATAAAGAAAGCACAGAATTCCAATATTTACTGAAAATGTTTCCAAATTTATCTCATTCAAAGCTGAAGGAAGGAATTTTCATAGGTCCTCAAATAAGAAAGCTCCTAAAAGATGAGAATTTCAGAGAAACCTGAATGATGTTGAACTGGCTGCATGGAGATCTTTCAAGGCTGTGGTACATGGATTCCTTAGAAAGAGAAAAGGAGAGAACTATGAGCAACTGGTGACAAATTTGCTGAAATGTTACAAGAACATGAGGCGCCTCCGTAGCCGGGTGGGAAGGAGCAGCAGTGCGTAGCACACGCTTCTTGATTAAACCGGGGTTCGAGCCCGTCACCACCAAATACGGAGGATGCGGAAAGGTCAGGGAATGACCACTGCATATCCCCGGAGCAATATGGCCATGGTTGCTAACGCTCCTAAAAACCAAATAACAAACAAGAACATGGGGTGCCGAATGTCATTGAAAATGCATTTCCTTGATTCCCATTTGGATTTATTTTGTGAAAACTTAGCAGATGTCAGTGATGAATAAGAGTGCTTCCACCAGGACGTATCTGCAGTGGAAAAACGATACCAAGATCGCTGGGACTCTGCCATGATGGGAGATTACTGTTGGTTCCTTAAACGGGAAAGCAATCTGGAGTATAAAAGGAAATCATTGAGTGGGAAACATGTCTAAGTAACATATATTATGTATAATAATTACAAACATGTATGCTGATATTGTATAAAAACAAGGAATTTAAAAAATGCATACATCTCTTGATGTAGACGTGACAGAAGTAAAAGATTGATATTTTCATAATCAGGTCATTAACCAACTTTCGTTCCAGAGGTATAAAAAAATAATCACTGCTGATAATTATCAGCAGTGATTATTCATGCATTAAGAATTTGCAGATAAAGGAACCAGTAGGTGACAATGATCACAGTGTACTGATGTAGGATTTCCTTAAAGATGCAACTACCATCAAGGGTAAAGGGAAGGGTTTTTGCTTTTGTAAAGGTGACTACAGTGGTCTCAAACAGTTTTTAAATTCTATACAGTGGGACCAACTGATGATGTTACCACCACTGAATTCTAAATGGGAAACCTTCAGGGACTTAATCTTGGAGGCTACTAGGCTTTTCATACCAACTCGTGGAGGCTCGTGGCAGAGAAGAAAAATACATGGGATGCATATAAATTATCTTCGGCTCGCGCCACACCATAGGAACAGCAAAAGGAATGCTCCCAGCTTGCCATATAACCACAGCCTTAAGTTCATTGTACAAGTAATAAAACAGATATGTGGAGCCCAATTTTTTTTCTTGGTCACTGGTCTTGCAGCCGAAATACAATGAATATGCAACTTTTGTGACATTGTATATTTTCTTCCTCTGAGTTTTTGGAGTTAAGTGTCCACAAACATAGCAGGAGTTGTCTGGGTGATTGACGCAAGTTCTGTGCTTTGTCTTCTCAATTTTAATAATGCATTAACCTAAAAACAGTAAAAGCAATTGGTAAATTTGAACAGAAAGTGAATTCTTGTAGCGTAGTTTATCATACACTATATTTTGAACAGTTGAATGGTGTAATAAATTAATAAAAGTACTGACTTGTCTGGAAAAGTGCATCAAAATCGAAATATACTATATTGCAAGAACAGTAATGATGTACTTGCTTAACTTTTAGCCCAATAAACAAAACCAACCAAAAGTTAATAAGTTTAAAAATTGTATTTCAAACAGCAATGATATCTCTGTACAGAATCCAGTTATCTATCTATATCTTAAAATTGAGACGTGATAGGAAATTTTTATGATTGATTTTAAATTCTATACATAAAACAAAAAGATGGTCAAAAGAAGGCAGGCCTTCTTTTAACCAGCTTTTTCTTCCCTTCTCCTCCCCAAGAATTTTTGCCATTCCCTATACCATTTTGCTTGTCTACACTTTTTCGTTCAAATTTCTCTGCTTTATTTTTGAATTTTAATTTTCAACCACGTTAATTTAATTACCTTTCACCCCTTCCACACTTCACAGGTGTATTATATTTCACATTACACTTTTGTAAATTTGTATTTATTTTAATTTACATTATTATTTTTACACTGCGTAGGGACTACTTTGTCTATTAGTATTACGATAAAGGCCGCATGTTTGCTTCCCCCCTTTTCTAATACTACAGACAAGTTTGGAAACGCAGTGCCTGATACATGGTCAGGAGTAGTCCCCTGATGAATTTCCTGACTATGTATCATATTTTCATCTACTATATTCAGATTTTGCATATTTGCCATCCCCTGATTTGACGACCTCTTGCTAAAATTGCCCTCCCATATCTGAATATAGTGTTATTTACTTATTTATTTCTTTGTTATTTATTATTATTTTTAAATTTTTTCCCTCAGTCTCAGTTCATTTTTGTACTAGGTTTTTCAAATTCTTTCTCCTGTTTAACCACTACTTCACTTCCACTTTCAACTATCCCTTAAACTTCTCTTAGTTCAGGCACCGTGTGTACTTTTCATTTCCATTTTCACAGACACTATCTAATTTACAAACCACACATCATTTATATCCTTTTGCTTCCTTCATTGCTGCACTGTGCATTTTGGAGCATTAGATATAAAATAACTTTTGTTATTTTCCTTTTTCTGCTTATTTTTCTTCTTAACAGTTGTATATTACTACTATATATATACACACACACACACACACATACTTATACATATTAAATAACATTTAAAATAGTTGGAAACTGAATCTTTCATGATAAAATAAAATAAAAAGGTACAGCAAACATCAGAGGCAGCAAAAAGCATATTCCTCTACATGATGCTTGAAATATAACCATACAAATAAATTAGAATGAATATTAACAATAAAAAATAAAATAATGCCAGCAGTATAGCAAAAATAGTCGAAATTAAACTTAAGAAACAGGGAGGGAAGAGAAGGGTAACAAGAGTAAAAATATTGCAGCAGAAAATCTCTAAGATAATTTAGAACATCTAATTAAAAGAATAATAAATAATTCATTAAATTTTGAAAGCCAATTAAAATAGAAATTTAACAGCGCCCCCGCTGACGGGTACAGGTCCAAATTTATGTGAAATATCACCAACAGAGATCTAGACCACTACAGTAAAATAAAACAAAAATAAACCAAAAATAGACTGACCATTACGCCCCATCTCAACAGAGGCCAATAATGGTCAGGGAATCACTGCATTTCGATCGCTAGACAAATTGCCGCAAAGGTGAGTCAATCGAAAGATCAGTCCACCACCCGATCTGGGTGGCGGACTGAACTTGCGCCGATTCACTCTTGTCTTGCCATACTGCTGGCATTATTTTATTTTTTATTGTTAATTCTCATTCTAATTTATTTGTATGGTTATATATATATAAAATATTGAGGATAATAATAGAAAATAATAGAAAAGGTAAATCAATCAAATAATACTATTCAGGGATTTAGGAAAACGCTAAGGATTATATAAAAAAAAAAAAAAAAAAAATTATTATCGCTTTTTACCCACAATCCAGATGACTTCAACTGGGGCCAACCACCCAGACTGAAGACAAAAAACGACAGGAAGTTCTCTGTTTCTGTAATGATCAATATATACTAAGTAATTTAAATCTAAACCAAATATAAACCAAATATCATAATTAAAAATGGTTAGGAAATTTTAGAAATTTTACAATCAAAAGTAAGAAAATATAAGTAAATTATAAATAAATTATAAAAGTAAGCACATATTAATCATCGTTGACCCGACAGAGAACATAATTTAATAATTACAATAAGATTAAATATATAATACATACTACATATCTACCATATCCAGGACATAATATAGTAACGGTAATAGCTGTCAAGATCAAAATAATATGTGGTGCCCCCTATGTGATGGATATGGTAAAAATAAATAAAAATAATTAATTAATTAACCAATCAAATTTAAGTTAACGCAAAGAGAAACATGCAGATAGTAAGAAGAAAAACTAAAGGAGTAGGAATAATAGAACCTGAACCATAAAGGCAAAAAATAGTGGTAATAGGAGAAACTATTTCTTATCTATACCACTATTTTTCGCCTTTATGGAGTTCAGGTTCTATTATTCCTACTCCTTTAGTTTTTCTTCTTACTATCTGCATGTTTCTCTTTGCGTTAACTTAAATTTGATTGGTTAATTAATTAATTATTTATTTTTATTTATTTTTACCATATCCATCTCATAGGGGGCACCACATTATTTTGATCTTGACTATTATCGTTACTATATTATGTCCTGGATACGGTAGATATGTAGTATGTATTATATATTTAATCTTATTGTAATCATTAAATTAAATTACGTTCTCTGTCGGGTCAGTAAATTATAAATTGCATTTATAATTTACTTATATTTTCTTACTTTTGATTCTAAAATTTCCTAACCATTTTTAATTACGATATTTGGTTTAGATTTAAATTACTTAGCATATATTGATCATTACAGAAACAGAGACGTTTACAGAAAAGTTTTTTTGCCTTCAGTCTGGGTGGTTGGCCCCAGATGAAGTCATCAGGATTGTGGGTGAAAAGCGATAATTTTTTTTTTTTTTTTTTAATCTTTAGCGTTTCCTAAATCCCTAAATGGTATTATTTGATTGATTTACCTTTTCTATTATTATCCTCAATATTTTATACACATTATGGTTGTAATGCATGATTGTTCTGCAACGGCATTGACCCATAAATATTAGTTACAGTTGTTATAATTATTAACTTTCTTTTTTATTACTAATATAAATAAGTTATATATATATATATATATATATATATATATACACACACACACACACTTGTATTCTGAAAAAGATTAATGTATGAAATGTCTTGAAATCTTTAAGTACATGCTGCTGCTGCCTCTTATCTTTATTTCCAGTAGTAGATGCAATGTTATTAGATGGCTGCATGAAATAGCTTTAAATATCAGGAGGAAGATGGGATGATTGCAACTGTTAGCCTCAGTTTTCTTAATTGCAATATCTTATCAATCTAAGAAATATATTGAATTTAGATCCAGAAGTTTATGAAATTAAATAAAGTGATAAATGAATAGACGTAGATGAAAAAATATGCAAAAAACTAAGTTTTGACAAATAGTTCACTGATGATGGACATAGGAACAAATTAATATTTAAAAGCATTTATGCACAAAGTTCTCATTTTTACAAAACCTCAAAATCTTACAAAAAAAAAAAAAAACCTTCAATTCTACAGAAAACATGCTGCTAAAAGCGTTAAGCAAGGGTTTTAAACTAAAACACATAAAAATCAACAGCTGTTGTAACAGTACAAAAACTTTCCTATAAAAATGTCTAATTATAAGATTCTCAAAACTAAAGAAATAAGCAACCATCAAGAAAGCAAATTTCAGTTGCACAACATGTGCATACATATGATAAAGTATAATTATGAAATTACAATAGTATTATACTTACTTGTCTTTTTTATCTTTGTCCTTGTCTTCTTCTGAATCGATATTTAAGCGATCATCATGCTCATAGAAAGATCCTTTCTTAGGAATATACTGAGGATTTCTTCTATCTTCATCATCATCTAATATAACCTCCTGTGCTGGTAAAGGAGCAACACTCTCCTACAATATCAAAATAACAATACAGTCAGTCCTCGTATAGCACGATAGTTGTGTTCCTAGAAACCCTCGTGCAATACAAAATCGTGCAATATAAACAACAGGCCCTATGGGAAAAATAGGGTTAGGTGCCGATCACCCAAGATTGAACACCCATTTGTAATCAAAACATTACCAAACACAATACGACTATTACGTAATAAAATATTGCTAATGCTTTTGCTTCTATCGTAAGCAAACTTGTTTTTTGTTTGATTTTCTATCCAAACAGATGACAGCCGTTCCATCTCTTCCAATTCTTTGTGTCTTAATCTAATGGATTTTAATTACACTTTGAGTTGTTCCTGCTATCAAAGTTGTTTTTATTTTCCCTGCATTCTTTGTAATTCTCGGCGTTGCCTCATTTAGGCCTGTAGCACGTGCAATATCACATGGTCTTATTTCGCTCAAAGCGTTTCACAATTTCATATTTTTTCTCTATCGACAGAGGCGGACTGGCCATAAGCCTTACCGGGGGAAACCCGGGTGGGTCAGTGTGATTTTGGCCATAAACCATAGTATGAGGCCACTATAAATTTCCCCGGGTAAGAATTTTTGACCCAGTCCACCTCTGTTTATTGATATTGCTTTTCTTTTTCTCTCTGAATCTGCAGTGTCTTCACCAGGACGCTTCCTTTTCACACCTTTTAATTAAGTATTTTACTCATTTTTAGGGAATAAAGCACAATTACAAAACGAGGAGGCACGCTTGATACACATAAACAAAGCTGCGCGCGTGTAGCAACTGAATAAACAACACTGTAAAGGCAGATATACACTATTAACACCTCACATTTTACTAAATGCACAGTTCTAGGGGTTACTACCATAAAACAATATAAACAATTTCCAGTTGCGTTCCTTCTAGTGGAATCTGTTTTATAAACTGGTAGTAAACTCGATCTAATTGCATTTGCAATTATACAGATTGCTGGAATTGTGTTGGTTTTTACATTATTATGGTGAAATGTGCTTCTCCTTCACTGATAGAAAAAACAAATACATTTTCAGAATCTTCTCTTCATTCCTATCATGTTGCATTCGGTTCGGGTGATTCTGCGTTCGACTGCCATTTCTTGTAAACACAAAGGCGAATCGTGCATAAGCGAATTCGGTTCGTGTTACATAAGATATCGTTCCCCTATTTATAAATTGTGTATGATCGAATTCGTGTAGTGTAAACACGTGTTATACGAGGACTGACTGTATATGAAAAAGCTCTAAAATTTAAAGGAAAAAAAAAAAAAAAAAAATCCTATTAATATACCAGATTAAAAACCATAGCCAGGTTTAGAAACAATATTTTAATGGGGAAGACCCCATTAAACAGAAATCATCAAAACTTCTGAAATACTATCATTATGTTAACGAATTGCAGACCAGGTGGCCTACTACATCCAGCAAAACTTGATGCCTGGGAACGAGGTTAACGTGTAGGCAAAGAATTTTCAGTTCCAGCAAACGGATGCTCCAGCAGACGGCACCATTTGCAAAATGGTATGGGATAAGATGCTCCATCATCCACATACTGTGCCTATTAGACTTAGGAAAGCAAAAAAGGTGTAGGAAAGTGATAGTAGGAAAGGAAGAAGAAGAAATGCTGTCGAAAGAGGAAAGAGACAGTTACTCCTCACACTCACTGAACTCTAACGCTCGTGAATCCCCTGAATAGGCAATACTTCCCCATTAAGGAAGACTGTTGTTACCTATTCACAGTAATGAGGGCCTCATCAAGATCTGTCTCCCAGCCCACAGACAGCACAGTTTCAGGGTTATTTGGCCTTTCTTCAGTGGGTAGGTGATGCAAACATGACAACCCAGTTGTGAAGTTAATCACACAATATGAGAGATGCCAAAAGGTTGGGATAATGTACTCTTTTATCCTCATACTGTATCTATTAGACTTAGTACGACAAAAAAGGTGATAGCAGGAGAGGAAGAAGAAGAAAAGTCATCGAAGGAGGAAAGGGACAGTTACTCCTTCAATTCACACCACTCAAAAACTCTGCAAATAGGCAACATTTCCCCAGTAGAGAAGACTGTTGTTACCTATTCTCGGAAACTCTGTAATTAACAGGCTCCCCAGACAGCCGTTTCGAAGCTAGTTGGCTTTTCAACGGTGGGTGGGCAGGTACCCTGGTATTGCAAGTATGACAACCCAGTTGTGAAGTTAATCACACAATATGAGAGATGCCAAAAGCTTTATGTGATAATATTTAAATAAAATTAAATGCAACTTGGCCTAATATTTTAAAAGTTTAAGATTCTATATAATATCGATGTAGATACAGCATTAGACAACTCTTAAAGGAAAATTATGGTAGTGTGAAAGGCATCATTTCTTCTGTATCTCATATTGTGCTCATCCTTCATAACGAGTTGCCCATTTATTGCACTACCTCGAATAAGTAACGTTTCACTAATAGAAAAGACTATTGTTACTTATTCTCGGTTGGCACCACCACCATCCAGATGGCACTGTTTCAAAATTGGTTGGCTCTTCATCGGTGGGTGGGCTGGTACCCTGATATTGAAAACTAGCCGCATTTAGTTATATTTAAATATTATCACATAAACCTTTTGGCATATCTCATATTGTGTGATTAACTTCACAACTGGGATGTCATATTTGCAATACCGGGGTACCTGCCCACCCAATGATGAAAAGCCAACTAGCTTTGAAAAGGTGCCGTCTGGATGGTGGTGCTCACTGAGAATAAGTACTAGTAGTAGTAGTGGCATGTGATGCAAGAAAGCAAGTGTATGAGCTTATGCATAAGCTCATACACTTGCTTTCTTGCATCGGCCAAAAAAAAAAAAAAAAAAAAATTCACACCATTCCCTCCAAATGCCTGTCCAGTTCCCCCTTAAATTTATTCAACCTATCAACTTCCACGACAGGTGGAAATTTGTTC
Organism: Mastigoproctus giganteus; assembly: GCF_048544385.1. Taxonomy (NCBI): domain Eukaryota; kingdom Metazoa; phylum Arthropoda; class Arachnida; order Uropygi; family Thelyphonidae; genus Mastigoproctus; species Mastigoproctus giganteus. Next base: position 19,148,802 of record NC_143587.1, read on the forward strand.
CAGTAATTAACCACCCGCTGGCTAAAGGCAAATTTCCGAACATCTATTCAACATCTGTTTTTCCTTAATTTGAATTTATGCCCCCTTAGGTTCATAATCTGAATAAGTGGAAGGATCCCATCAGAATTCAGCGTGCTCAACCCATTCAAGGCCTTATACACCTCAATCAGATCACCACGCAAGTGACTAGACTCCAACCACTGCAATTTGCAGAACTTAAGCCTCTCTTGGTAAGAGGATCCCTTCATTCCCCTCACCAATCTTGTTGCCCTTCACTGTACACGCTCAAGCAAATCTACATCCTTCCTAAAATGAGGCCTTCAGACCTGTACGCAGTACTCAAGGCGTGGCCTGACCATTGCCTTATACAGAGGGACAATCGCCTCCTTCTCCCTGCTAGCAAAATTCCTATATATCATTGACAAAACCCCATGACCTGCCCTGGCAGCCTGTCTGCATTGCTCAGAAAACTTCATATCTGACTGCACAATTACTCCCAGGTCTTTTTCATTTTCTACTACCTTAAGTGTAGTACCACACAGTTGGTACGTTTCTCTGGGGTTACTTCTACCCATAAGCAGTACTTTGCATTTGTCAAGGTTAAACTTCAGTTGCCACTTCTTAGCCCATCTGTCCAAATTATCTAGATCCTGTTGCAGTAGCACACTGCCATTACTGTCATTAACAACCCTGCCAACCTTTGTATCATCTGCAAACTTCGACATTAAGCCTGATATACCTTCATCAATATCATTGATAAATATACAAAACAACAGAGGTCCCAACACCAAACCCTGTGGGACTCCACTAATAACATTAGTCCACGAAGAGCAGCACCCATTAATTACCACCCTCTGTCTTCTCCCACTCAACCAATCTTTTATCCATTGTAGCAATTTACCGTTAATACCATTCTGCTCCAATTTGTACAATAGTCTTCCATGCACAACAGAGTCAAAAGCTTTCCTGAAATCCAAATATATGACATCAAAATTATTTTTTGCATCCAGTTCCTTTGTAACCACATCATAATATCCTATCAAATTTGTCAGACAAGACTTTCCCTTAACAAACCCATGCTGTGTCTGAATTACTGCTGCAGTCTTGTCTAGATGATCCTGCAATGCATCTTTAACCAGTGACTCCATTATTTTATCCGGAACAGAAGTTAAACTAATTGGTCTGTAATTACTCGTGTCACCCTTCGATCCCCCTTTGTGAATTGGGGATACATTTGCACATCTCCAGTCCGTGGGGACCTCCCGAGTCCAAAGGATGCTCTCATAATTATGGCTACAGGTTTGCTTAGTTGCTTTGCCGGCTCCTTTAATATAACTGAAGGATGAGCACAATATGAGATACAGATGAAATGATGCCTTTCACACTACTGTAGTTTTTCTTTAAGAGTTGTCTATGGTCTATATCTACACCGATATTATATAGATATAGAATATTAAACCCTTAAAATATTATGCCTAGTTGTATTAATTTTATTTAAATATTATAGCATAGCTTATATCTCAAACTTGACAGTGTAAGATATAACGTAAAACTTCACAACGTAATATGTATCACTGCATTTAGGAATCTGCTAGCTTAGTGTAGTGATCAATTAAATTTATTAATTTTCATTGTTAATCAATTAAATTGAATTTAAACAGAGATCATGCCCCAGACCAGAGCAGCAAAGCAACAGGTACAAACTAACAGGAGTGCTGAGGCTTGGGGTACAACTGAAGAGGAAGATTCTCCAACGCATCACAGTATAAAAAAATGTGCAACTTGTGGAATGTATGTGGACCTTTCTAGAACAGGGCATGATCTAGCCAAGGAGGAATGCCTTTGTGTGTGTGTGAAGAAATTAGGTGCCAACTCAGCATTCTGATGGGCATCTATGAGAGTTTGAGGAGTAGGGTATATGCCATTGAAGGAATTAAGAAACAGGGGACCCATCAAGCTCTCATCTGCCCCAATCAACACCAGGGCTCAGTCTCGTGAATCAGACAACACAACGGCAATCTTCAAGGCAGAATGCAATGGTCCCACAGGAGTGACTCAATTGTCGGGGAAACAGGAAATATATATTGTGCAAAAAGGATAAGTGGAATAGGACCAGGGTATGTCTGCCAGATGCAAAAGTTGATGATGTTGTAAAGCAAATATAATCTTTTAAGAGTGCAAAAGATAATATCATTGTACACATTTGCACTAATGACATTAAGAGTAGAAGATCTGCAGATATACTTAACAAGTACAGGTCAATGTTGAAAAAAGTTCGCAAGTTAGGGTTAAATTTGAGTGTCTGCAATTCTGCACAGACACGACAGGAGAAAGTATATGATGAGAGACTTGTCAATCAATTCAGCCCTGGAAATATTGCAAGGCTCGTGGGATAGAATTTTTTTTAGCATGGTCCATGCTTGTTAACAGGAGAGACTGCTTCTACAGGGATGGGATACACTTAATAGAAAGGGTACAAGAATAATTGCTGATGCTTCCGATGCAGTATTAGGTAGGTCAGGGAAAGGGGGGGGGTGTAAACAGACTAATACAGCAGGCCCCCATTATAACGCGGTTCGCTTCACGCTGATTCACTATAACGCTGTTCTTATAATATAACCCATATCTGACTATAATGTTGTCACAGATCACTATAACGCTCTTTTACAGATTGCATTTTTGGCATATTTAACAAAATCGTTTCATTTGATGGAGTTGATAGCTTGAAAATGAATAGCAAAACCGCATTAAAACGTCTCCCACGCTCAGTGAAATTTTCTTGCACGCTAATATAATGCAGTACTGTGACTTGTTACGTAGTTCCAAGATCAACATTTTTTTAAAAAATTTTCAAGTATATTGCTTGTAATATTTGCATTATATGCATTTATCCAAAGACTAATCATTACTCAGTACAGTATTAGACATCGTATGTAACGGACAGTTTACTCGAACATTGTATCATAATTAATGCAACCAACGAAGTTACATTTTCGAAGAGTTAATAATGGCCGATAAGAATGAAAAAGCAACAACATCTGGACGCAGTACGAAGACTATAAATGTAAGAAAAAGACTGAATTTGAAAATTAAATTAGACGTTTTGAAGCGAATTGATTCCGGTCAACGACAAGCGGATGTGTGCCATAATTTAGGACTTGCAACTTTAACTGTAAGAACAATTATAAAAAAATAAAGAATTAATTTTAGCAGCAGGAAAGATAACTGTTCCGCTGTAAGAAACTAGGGCTAGGCCGACTATTATGATTGAAATGGAAAGACTAACTAATTTTATTGAAGATAATATCCAATGCAGAATTCAGTTAAGTTAAATATTATAAAAGAGAGATTAGCCAATATGATGATCTGAAGAAAACTCACCTAAAAAAAAAAAAAATATGAAACCATTTAAAACTGTGGAAAACTATGAAACCATTTAAAACCATTAAGGGCTGGTTGAATAGATTTAAAATCTAGGGAGAAGACGCAAGTGCAGATCAAGGAACCGAAACTTTCAAAAAAGAACTTATTAAAATTATTGAAGAGGGGTATTGTGTGTTATACTTCTCAACAAGTTTATAACATAGATGAAGCAGGACTTTTGTGGAAACGATTGTCTAAAAGAAGTTTCATATTGAAAGAAGAAGAAAAAAAAATGCCAGATTTCAAAGCAGCGAAGGATCAGGTGACTTTATTGTTAGGTGGGGGATTTAAAATTAATACCCCTTTTAGTTTATTTGGAAGAGGGCCAAAGTTCAAACCAAAATCGACACATTTTTCATGATTAAATTCATCAATTAAATTAAATCAATTAAAATCAATTTAGATCAATTGAATTCATGATTTTAATTGGAATTTTAAGTTTAATTTTGATACGTAAGTAGTTACCACATAATTATGTACGTATGTAATGCAGAATATTTTATATGTGCAAATATTTGAATATTAAATATTTTGACTGACATTTGTGTATCTTTTCACTACAGTTTATTATTGATTAGGAAATATCCTATGGCACCGACTGCAACTCACAAATACATATTATTTCCTTATGGGAATGCGGCGCTCGCTTAGCCCGGATTCACTTAGCGTTCTGTTTTTCTGGAACGAATTATCAGCAATAAGCGGGGGGTCACCTGTAGATTAACAATGGTCGCAGGCAGAGGTGAAATTGATTCTTGCACTGCTTCTATTGGTCTACTGGAATGAGAAGCAGCCTGGGAATCAAGGTGCTAGGGATTCCTAGAACTGCTGGGAGTCATCATAGAACAAGTAAATGCATGGACTGTGCTTGGGTAACTAAGAGTAAGAACAGGTGCACGTATACTTGCAGCTACACCAATGCCAGAAGTATAGTAAATAAATTTGATGAATTTGAAGTGCTGGTCAAGACATCAAAGGCAGGTATTATTGCGATATCAGAGATGTGATGTCACACATATATAAGGAATGCAGAATTAGAATTTGGGGAGTACAATGAGTACAGAAAGGATAGGAAGGGAGGAGGGGTTATGCTGTTAGTTAAGAAACACACAAAATCTAAGGTAGTGCATACAGATGACATTGGTGGACAGTGCAATGTTCAGCCAGTTTGGTGTGACATAAACACTTGGAAAGCAAAAATAAGGGCAGGAATGTGTTACATACCTAATGACTCTAATGAGTACAATGAACAATTATATAGAGAAATAGAGTGGGCTAGTATTTCAGCATATCTTATAATGGGGGATTTTAACTACTGAGATGGCAAGTGGAACTTGTGGGTGGATCATTTGCACACTAGTAAGACTTTTGTGGATATATTGGATGATTGTCTTCTACAGCTGCATGTTCGAAAGACAACCAAGAGAGAGTAATACTCTTAATGTGATTATCAGCAGTGATTATTCATGCATTAAGAATTTGTAGATAAAGGAACCACTAGGTGTCAGTGATCACAGTCTATTGATGTGGGATTTACTTAAAGATGTAACTACTATCAAGGGTAAAGGGAAGGGTTTTTGCTTCTGTAAAGGTGACTACAGTGGACTCAGACAGTTTTTAAATTCTGTACATTGGGACCAACTGATGATGTTACCAACAGCAAATTCTAAGTGGGAAGCATTCAAGGAATTAATCGTGGAAGCTACTAGGCTTTTCATACTCATTAAGAAATATTGTTCAAGGTTTAGGCCTAAGTGGATGTCAGATAAACTAATGAGATTTATGGCTTTGTTTGTTTGTTATTTGGTTTTTAGGAGCATTAGCAACTAAGACCATATTGCCTTCTACAGTTTCCTTCTACAGAAAGGTCAGGGAATGACCACCAATGCGGTGGTCATTCCCTGACCTTTCCGCATCCTCTGTATTTGGTGGTCACGAGCTTGAACCGAGATTTGTGGCAGAAGAAAAATACATGGGATGCATTTAAATTTTCAGGCAACGGAAGCCTACAGTATATATAAACCTTTTTTTTTTTTTTTTTTTGTTAGTTGTTGGCACATTGGAATGAGTATTTTGCATCTACATTCACACTTGAGGAATTCTGTAGAGAAGGGGAGACAAGAAGTTTATCCAACTCTAATAGGGAGCTAAATGACTTTGTAATAACTGAGAATAAAGTGGCGGAGAAATTGAACATAAACAAAGGCACCTGGGGTGGACGGGATCTACACAGTTATATTAAAGTAGGCAGCAAAGGAAGTAAGCAAATGCCTAATCATAATTAAGAGAGCATCCTTGGATTCAGGGGAGATCCCCATGGGCTGGAGATGTGCAAATATATTCCCAATTCACAAAGGGAGAGCTAAGGGAGAGCTCAAATTCATCAAATTTGAGCTCTCCCTGTCAAAACATCGAAGGCAGATATTGTTGGGATATCAGAGACGTGGTGTCACACAGATATAAGGGATGCAGAACTGCAATTTGGGGAGTACAACGTCTACAGAAAGGATAGAGAGGATAGGAAGGGGGGAGGGGTTATGCTATTAGTTAAGAAACACATAAAAACCAAGGAAGTGAAGCCAGTCGACATCGCTGGACAGTTTGGTTGAGTCAGTTTAGTGTGACATAAGCATTGGGAGATCAAAATTGAGAGTAGGAGTGTGCTATAGGCCTAATGACTCTGATGAGTATAATAAGGAACTGTACAGGAAAATAGAGTGGGCCAGTAAATCAGAGAGTCTTATAATGGGAGATTTTAATTTCCCAGATATTGACTGGAATTTGGGGGCTGGTTACTCGCACACTAGCAGGGCTTTTGTGGATTTATTGGATGATTGTTTTCTACATCAGCATGTTCGGGAGGCAACTAGAGAGGGAGTAATACTCTTGATTTGATTATCAGCAGTGATTCTTCATGCATTAAGAATCTGCAGATAAATGAACCACTAGGTGGCAGTGATCACAGTGTGCTGAGGTGGGATTTACTCAAAGAGGTAACTACCATTAGGGGTAAAGGGAAGGGTTATTGCTTCCGTAAAGGCGACTACGATGGACTGAGACAGTATTAAAATTCTATACAGTGGGACCAACTGACGATGTTACCAACAGCAAATTCAAAATGGGAAGCATTCAAAGAACTTATCTTGGAAGCTACTAGGCTTTACATACCAACTAAGAAATATTGTTCAAGGTTTAGGCCAAAATGGATGTCAGATGAACTAATGAGGCATATGGCAGAGAAGAAAAATGCATGGGATACTTACAAATTAACACATGACACAGAAGCCTATGATAGATACAAGTTGATATGCAACCAAGTTACAAAGGAGGTTAGGCAGGCGAAGGCAGATTACGAGAAATCCTTCGCAAGGGATGCAAAGAAAAACAGCAAAGAGTTCTTTACTTATGTAAACTCTAGAAGGAAGGGGATGAATCAGATTGGTCCACTTGATATCGATGGGTCAAGTCTTGATGATCCTGCTCAGGTAGCTAACAAACTAAATGAATATTTTGCATCGACATTCACACATGAGGAGTTATTCAGCAAGGGGAATCCGAGGTGTATTCAACCCTAGTAGTAAGCTACAGAATCTTGAAATAACTGGGAGTAAAGTGGAGGAGAAACTGTTGAAGATAAACACAAGAAAGGCACCCGGGGTGGATGGGATCTATCCAGTTATATTAAAGGAGGCAGCAAAGGAAGTAAGCAAACCCTTAGCCATAATTATGAGAGCTTCCTTGGACTCAGGGGAGGTACCCATAGACTGGAAATGTGCAAATGTGACCCCAATTCACAAAGGAGGATCAAAGGCTGACACAAGTAATTATAGACCTGTGAGCTTAACTTCTGTTCCAGGAAAATTAATGGAGGCACTGGTTAAAGAAGCACTGCAGATCATTTAGACAAGACTTCAGTTATAGCTCGGACACAGCATGGTTTTGTTAAGGGGAAGTCTTGCCTGACCAATTTGATTGGATATTATGATGCAGTCACAAAAGAACTGGATGCAGGGAATAACTTTGATATTATATACTTGGATCTTAGAAAGGCTTTTGATACTGTTGCACATGGAAAACTGCTACACAAATTGGAGCAGTGTGACATTGGAGGCAAATTGCTGCTATGGATAAAGGGGTGGTTGAGGGGGAGAAGACAGAGGGTGGTAATCAATGAACACTGCTCATCGTGGACTAATGTTATTAGTGGAGTCCCTCAGGGCTCAGTGTTGGGTCCATTATTGTTTTCTGTATTTATAAATGATATTGATGATGGTATATCAAGCTTAATGTCCAAGTTTGCAGACGATACAAAGGTTGGCAGGGTTGTCAAGGACACTACTGACACTATGCTGCTGCAACAGGATCTGGAAAGGTTGAGCAGATGGGCTGAGAGGTGGCAAATGAAGTTTAACATTGACAAATGTAAAGTACTACACATGGGAAACAGCAACCCCAGAGCAACGTATCAACTCTGTGGTACTACACTGACAGTGGTAGAGAATGAAAGGGACTTGGGGGTGGTTGTGCAGGCAGATATGAAGTTCTCTGAGCAGTGCAGACGGGCTGCAAAAGTAGCTCATGGAGTATTGTCAATGATATACAGGAATTTTTCCAGCAGGGATAAGGAGGTGATTATTCCATTGTATAAGGCAATGGTCAGGCCACACCTAGAGTACTGTATACAGGTCTGGAGGCCTCATTTCAAGAAGGATGTAGAGCTGCTGGAACGAGTACAGAGAAGGACAACAAGATTAGTGATTGGAACAAAGGGGTGCTCTTACGAAGAAAGGCTTAAGTTTTGCAAATTACAGTGTCTGGAGACTAGGCACCAGCGAGGTGATCTGATAGAGGTGTATAAAGCCTTGAATGGTTTAAGCATGCTCAATGCTGATGGGATTCTTCCTCTAGCTCAGAAAAATCACCTGAGAGGGCATAAATTCAAATTGAGGAAAGACAGATGTAGGATAGACATGCGGAAATTTTCCTTTAGCCAGCGGGTGGTTGGTTGGTGGAACAGACTGCCATCCCTTGTGGTGGAGGTTGATAGCCTAAATAAGTTTAAGGCTCAGCTGGACAGGTATTTTGAACGAACAGAGGGGTGAAGTGGAAGTGGGTTTTTTTTTTTTTTTTGGCTGATGCTGCATAAGCTTGCTTTCTTGCATCAAATGCCTCTACTAATGCTAATGCTAATAAGGCAATGGTCAGGCCACACCTAGAGTACTATATACAGGTCTGGAGGCCTCATTTCAAGAAGGATGTAGAGCTGCTGGAACGAGTACAGAGAAGGGCAACAAGATTAGTGAATGGAACAAAGGGGTGCTCTTACGAAGAAAGGCTTAAGTTTTGCAAATTACAGTGTCTGGAGACTAGGCACCAGAGAGGTGATCTGATAGAGGTGTATAAAGCCTTGAATGGTTTAAGCATGCTCAATGCTGATGGGATTCTTCCTCTAGCTCAGAAAAATCACCTGAGAGGGCATAAATTCAAATTGAGGAAAGACAGATGTAGGATAGACGTGCGGAAATTTGCCTTTAGCCAGCGAGTGGTTGGTTGGTGGAACAGACTTCCATCCCTTGTGGTGGAGGTTGATAGCCTAAATAAGTTTAAGGCTCAGCTGGACAGGTATTTTGAACAAACAGAGGGGTGAAGTGGAAGTGGGTTTTTTTTTTTTTTTTTTTTTTTTTTGGCTGATGCTGCATAAGCTTGCTTTCTTGCATCAAATGCCTCTACTAATGCTAATGCTAAAAAGTTGGGCAGATGGGCTGAGAAGTAGCAACTGAAGTTTAACACTGACAAATGCAAAGTACTACATATCGGTAACAGCAACCCTAGAGTAATACGAACTGTGCAGTACTACACTCAGGGTAGTGGAGAATGAAAAATATCTGGGGGTAATTGTACAGTCAGATATGGAGTTTTCTGAGCAGTGCAGAATTTAAAAGGAAAAAAAAGTAAAAATTTAAAAAAAAAAAGTTTTCCACCTGTCAGGTTCTCTGCCACTAACTTTGTTACTTTATGGGTGCCACCACTAAGGGGTTCACAAAAGGATTTTATTTGTCACTCATATTTTTTAAACTATTTTAAAACAAATACCCATATTAGCTTAAACGTGCCTGCATGATGTGGGATGGACTGAATTGCCTCCTTTAGTTATGGCATTGTATATGACCATTTCTTTGCTGTATACATGCATATACGAGGACCAGTACAAAAGTAATGCCTCCTAATTTTTGCTTTCAAATGTGGCACTGTAGATCAATTTTGCGTGTCACAGAATGGTCACTAGAGGTCTCTAGTTTCACCATACTGAGTGATGCTGTGATCGGTCTCGTGAGTGCAGAACACTTGATACGTATATCTCTACCATCCAACATTCAAAACACATTGGATGTTAGAGTTATACATATCAAGAAATGAGTGGTAATTGAATTTCTTACCAAGGAAGAAGGAATGCCTATCAAAATCCATGCGAGTCTCAAAAATGTTTATGGTGACAATACAGATGTGAATACAGTTGGACTTGGGTAAGACACTTTAAGAGTTGGAAAGTGACATTGTTGATAAGCCCCATAGTCATCAGCTAGTATCATCATCAGTGACAACAGACAATAAGAGCCAGATCGATGCACTAATCAAAGAGGATCGCTGCATCACAACATGTGAATTGTGCAATGCAGCAGGTATAAAGAAATCTGCTGTGATAAGCATTGAAAAGGAACTAGGCTACAACAAGGATTGCATGCAGTGGGGCCTGAAAATGTTAACACAGGAGCAAAAAGAAGTCTGGAAAGTCATCTGGAAAGAACTTCTCCAGCGCTATGAGAGCGAAGGAGAGTTTTTTATTTCACGCATAGTCACAGGTGATGAAACCTAGGTCCACCATTATAACCCTAAACAAAGAGACAGTCGATGGAGTGGTAACATCAAAATTCACCTCGAAAGGAGTTAAAAAGGCAGCCTTCTGTCAGTACAGTCATGGCGACAGTTTTGGGACAGAGATGGGATCTTGCTTGTGGACTTCTTGGAGGGAAGCACCACAACCAACTCAGATAAATATGTGGAAACATTGAAAAAGTTGAAAGCTCGCATCTGTAGAGTTCAACCAGACAAAAACCTTAAGGAGGTTCTTCTCCGTGACAATGCACAACCCCACACCAGTCTGCACACAATGGAGGCCATTGCAAAATTGGGGTGCACTGTTCTTCCTCACCCCTCTCATAGTTCAGATCTTGCACCTTCTGACTATTACCTCTTCAGCCCGCTGAAGGATGCACTCCATGGAACCCATTTTGCAGACAATGACCAGCTCAAGTACAGTGCTTGCAAAGCCCTCTGGTATTGGAATACAGCATCTGACTCAGAGATGGCGAAAGTGTATAGATGATGATGGTGACTTGGTGGAAAGATAACAGTGTGTTTATTAATGATTGAGGATTAATTGATGTAAAAGGCATAGTTATAGGAATAAAATTTTCTGAGGAAAATAATAGGAGGCATTACTTTTGTACTGCTCCTCGTATATTCCATCCAGAAACTATTAAATGACTATGTCAACCATTACATGTTTAGCAAAGCTTTGTTTTCCCCTTTGGTTTCCTCATTTATTGGCTTTTCTATCCCACAGTCTTATTATTGGTCATGTACAAAGACAAACTCATGTTGTTTTTCCTATCATATTTCATTTAAATTCTATACAAAAAATATCAATCCTGTTTCTTTATTTTTACGAACAAAAAAGCACCTTCACCTTGGCAGTGATTTAATGCTCTTTTCAATTTCTACTCATGATATATTTATTATCTAAGAAAGTCATTTTTAAACACAAAAATGCAGTTAATATATAAATATCCAAAATGGTAGATGGAACAATGAATCTCACCTCTCCATCCCCTTCTTGCCGTTCACCTTCAACACACTCCTCTTCTTCTTCATCAATATCATCATCTTCTTCTTCTTCCTCCTCTTCAACGAATTCTCTTTCTATTTCTATATCTGCTACATATTCATCATCTTCTACAGCAACTTGACCAGTATGTGTTTCAGCTTTTCCTTTCACTGTCTTTTTCCTATTCTAAAAATGAGAAGAAAAATTAAAAAAAACTCTGAGCTGAGCAGAAATAATGATATTTCTTAATAATTAATTATTCTGGCTATTACAAATGCAATAGTGCCAATTTTCTCCATATTCTCCATACTTAAAGAATCTTTCACAATGATACTGTTCATTTTTATTTCCATGTTTTAATCTGTTTCATTAACTCATTCATGGGTGAGTTCCTGGAATGCACATGGGCTTGTGCAGACAAGTTCCTAGAATGTCCATGGCATGCCAAAGGCAGTCAGTTTCAATGTCAATAGACTCTGTGGAGAAAGTCTGTGGAATTTAACTTTTGTAAAAATTAACACTTTATACAAACAACTTTTTAAATATTAATGTGTTCTTATTCTAAGTAGACTGCCCAAACGTCAGAGTAAAATTACTGCTAAAAATCTAAAATTTGCAGGGAAAAAAAAAAAAAAAAAAAAAAATCATGAAATACCATAAAATAAGCTCTGTTTCTTTTAGTTTTTGATGCAGCAATATCCGTTACATCTATATGTCACGTGATTTAGTTTTCCTAACTTAAGAGTTCAGAATTCCAAAGAATTTATTCAACTTCAGCTTTTGTATATCCAAAATTAGACAACTGACACAAACAGGTTAAGGATTTTAATTCTACTTTACACAGTTATTTTTTTACTACCATTTATTATCATAACCTGTGTCTAGAATTACATGGAAAACATACAAATACAAGGTGTGGCAATAAAGTTCCTGAACTGGTGTTGTTATGGTCATGTTAAATGAGTTTGTAAATAAATGGAAGTTGTATTTGCAGTTCAAACTTCCACCAACATATGTTGGTACAGAGATTATCCAGCAGGCTGCCAGGTTACAAATGACAACTAGTTTTGTTAGTAGAGTTAATATTCAGTGTCACTATTTGCAAAGAAGCAATGAACAAATATCAAATTTTGCTTTAAACTGGGAAAATCTGCAACAGAAACGTATAAAATGTTAAAAACTGTTTATGGTGATGAAACATTAAGTCCTAACAGGGTGTTTGAATGGTAGAAGTTCATGATCAATAGATGATGCTGATCATGTTTTCTGACAAACAGGATGTGATTCACAAGGAATTTGCACTGAAGGTGAGAGTCAATGCTGCATTCTATGCATAGGTGCTTCAAAACATATTTCCTGGGTGAGGCTGCAGTTTAGAAAGATAGACAGCTAGTTCTTGTTGTTACAATGCCCTGCCCATTCCACACTTGTTGTGGAAACATTTCTGATAAAACGCGACATTGTACAGATCAACCACCCAGCCTACTCTCCCAATCTCGTGCCAGCAAACTTCCTCTTTTCAAGGTGAAAACTTCTCTCAAAGGAAAGAGATTTCAGGACGTTGAAGACATAAAGAAAATTTAACTGCCAAACTGAACATCATCTCTTTGGATGCCTTAGCTGATTCTTTTCAGAAACTTTTAGAACAGTGTAATAAGTGCATTCAATCAGGTGCCAATTATTTTGAATAAAAATAAAAACCATTTTTGAACTCCTTCAACTTTGTGTTCTTTTTATTACACCAGTCCAGGAACTTGACTGCCATACCTCATACTCCTATAAATATATACACTTGTGAAAGGGTACCTGATAGCATAAAATTCTATTGATCCGATAGGAGTCCACATTTTTCTTAAGCCTTGCTAATTACAGATTTAAAAAAATTTGACAGATTTTTGAAGTGGGTAATGGAGAAAGGCAGAGCAGTATTTAATGACTGCAACATATCCCAAATTCACCAAATTCCCTAGGTAATAATATTTCTCGGTAGCCACAACTGGTTTGTTCTCTACTCTCAACTGGGATACTCATTATATTGAGATGGTACACAGCAGAACCACATCTTAATTATCATAAATAAGTATGATCTTTATTGTAAGGTGCACAGGTACACACAAGTACTGTGACTTTAGATATCCCTTCAAGGCACCATGCCAGGGGTTGATGATTATAAATTTCCCCTACCACTAAATAACTGATACACAATACACAAACATTGCTTCAGCATTTATAGAGAAAACTCCAGCAATTATTTTCTAGCAGTTTTTTTCTTGCAATTATGACAAACCAACAGAGGAGCAGATGCTGTTACAGACTTTGTGGCCTTCACATTCTATACAAACCAATAAAATAATGAAAACCTGCAACAGTACAGAGACAAAATTAACAATAAAGCAACCTTCAGCTGTTAACTATTTTTCCCTCCCTTTAATGTCACACAGTGGAATAGCAAATATTAAACTGATTCACAATGACAGTGATTTTTGGAAATTTTATACAACACTTCATCCCTATTTTTGAAAACTTTGGTGCAACTAAAAGCAGCACTTCACCAATTACTAACAAACATATGCCAAGGTAAGATTTAAAGATAATAGTGTTAAACTCTGTAAAAGTTAGAGCTTTTAAATTTTTTCAATTGACTAATTTCTCAAGTCAAGTGATTCAAGAGGATTTAGTTTTATTAGAAGGCTCCACTGTCATGGAAACAAGTAAAATATTTTGTAAAAAGGATAGGTGGACTAGAACTAGAGTGCCTACTGGAAGCAAGAACTGGTAATTTTACCAATAGATCATCAGATTATGAGAGGAGTACAGAGATTATTATTCTGTGAGACTAATGATATTAAGCACAAACCAATGATTTGTTGGATAAATATAGAACCATGTTGTGAAAAAAAATGCTCAGAGTTAGGTCAAAATATGTATGTCTTTAATTCTGCCAAGGCATGACAGAAGGGGCTACATACTGAAATCCTTGTGGATTAACTCAGGACTTGAGACTGTGCAAAGCTTTGGGGTTGGTTGGTTTTTTTGTTTTTTTTTAATCAGTGTGGAACATATTTGTAAGTAGAAGGAATATATTTTGTAGTAATGGGATACATCTGAACAAAGGTGACGATGATGCAAAGGTTTGCCAATATCACTGAGGACACCTTAAGGGTTCGGGGGAACTGCCAGTTAGGAAGGACAAAAGTAATATAGATATGAATTTATCTTTGATAAGGGGCAAAGTAACACTCTTGCACAGATCTCAAAAGCAGTAATATTTGTTACATCTAGGGAGTCAAGACTAATACTCAAGATTTCTAAGAGGTACAAGCTAAAGATTATAATGATTTATGCACCAACATCGAGCCATGATGATGAAGAGGTTGAAGAAATGTACACTGAAATTGAGAGTCTTGTAGATGAGCAGAAAACCCACTACACTATTATTATGGGGGACTTCAATGCTAAGGTTGGAAAAAGGCAAAACAGTGCAGAAAGAGGAACTATAGGAAAATTTGGAATTGGTGAAAGAAATAAAAGAGGTGAAAGACTTGTGGAATTTGCAGAATCTCAAGGAATGTCAGTAATGAACACTTTTTTCAAGAAAAGGGTGAACAGAAAGTGGACATGGAAGAGTCCAAATGGATTAACAACTAATGAAATCGACTTCATCCTCACTAACAGAAGATATATTGTGAATGATGTTACCGTCCTGAATAAGGTAAATGTTGGAAGTGATCACAGAATGGTAAGATGTACACTTGATATAGATGTAGGGAAGGAAAGGAAAAAACTGACTCGAGTAAATAATACAAAGGTCTTTGAAATAACAGAGGAGGAGAAAAAGCAGTATGTACTGGAACTTAAGAACAAGTTTGAGCTTCTGCAGACTGCTCAGGACCAAGATATCGACGAGGAATATTACAACTTTCTGAAAGTGATAAAGCCCAAGAAACCTATAGGGAAACAGAAATCCAAAGAAGAAAAAATTAGTCAAGAAACACTTGTCATGATGAACCAAAGACGACAAATGAAGAGCAAGAAAAACACTGACAGGGAGAAAACTGAGTATACTGAGTTATGCAAAGCCATTAGAAAGAGACTCAGAGAGGACATAAGAAGATTTAACACAAGAAAAGTAGAACAAGCATTAAGGGAAAACAAAGGATTTAAATCAGCAGCCATGAGCAGTAATACAGAAAGACAAATGATACTGAAACTGAAGAATAGCGATGGTGTACTTATAAACAGCAGAGAAGGCATAATTCAAATAGCAGAAGACTACTATAGAGAATTATACAAGGAGCGAGGGAATGATACCAGCAGTGGGGAAGATGGATTGCAAAGTAGCAACACATACGACATACCCGATATTCTTCCTGATGAGGTAGAACATGCATTGAAGAAAATGAAGAATCGGAAAGCCCCGGGGGAAGATGAAGTTACTGTAGAGTTGTTAAAATTGGGAGGAAGAGACATAACACAAAAACTAGCAAGGCTCTTCACAAAGTGCATTAGAAAAGGTGTGATGCCTAAGCAGTGGAATAATGCAATCATAGTTTTGCTGCATAAGAAAGGAGATAAATCAGAAATTGGAAATTATAGACCAATTAGCTTGTTATCCCATATCTACAAGTTGTTCACAAGGGTCATTACTAACAGATTAGAAAGAATACTTGATGAGAATCAACCGAAAGAGCAAGCTGGCTTTAGGACAGGATTCTCAACTATGGATCACCTTCACGTAATATCACAGCTAATGGAGAAAGCAAATGAATATAAAACACCATTATGCCTGGCATTTGTGGATTATGAAAAGGCATTTGACTCCATACACCATAAGGCAATGTTTCGGGCACTGGAAAGACAAGGCATAGATACTCCATATATTATGATTTTGAAGAAAATATATGAGAGTGCTACATCCTTTATTAGACTAGACAAAGACAGTAGGAAATTTAAAATCGAGAAAGGAGTTCGACAAGGAGACACAATATCTCCGAAGCTGTTTACTGCTGCCCTTGAGGAAGCTTTCAGAAGATTAGACTGGTCACAGAAAGGAGTCAATGTGAACGGAGAGTACCTAAACCATTTACGATTTGCAGATGACATTGTGGTCATAAGCCACGATCCCAAAGAATTAGAGGAAAATCTTAATCAGTTATGCACAGTTAGTAAGGATTTTGGACTAAAGATGAATATGGCTAAAACAAAAGTAATGATGAACAAGTATGCCACGGAAAGGGAAATAATGATTGAAGGAGCAGTAATTGAAAAGGTGGAGTCATATACTTATCTGGGACAAGTTATTAGCTGTAATAATGATAAATGGCTGGAAGTCAAGAGAAGAATAAATTTTGGATGGATAGCATTCAGGAAATATAGTCACATACTGAAGAGCAATATCCCAGTTTGTCTGAAACGTAAAATAATGAATCAATGTATACTCCCCACCATGACTTATGGAAGTGAAACTTGGGCACTCACCAAAAGAATGGAGGAGAAGCTGAGAACTACACAGCGAAGAATGGAACGAATCATATTGGGAATCAGACTGTTAGATAAGAAGAGAAACACATGGATTAGGCAGCAAACTCAAGTAAAGGACATTCTTATCAAAACTAAAGAACTAAAATGGTCTTGGGCAGGACACATAGCTCAAAGACATGATGACAGATGGACTAAGAAAATAACAGAATGGTACCCAAGAGGAGCTAGAAGAAAACCTGGAAGACAAAGGCGGAGATGGATAGATGAAATTCATGAGTTTTCGAGTAGTAAATGGATGGCCAGTGCTCAAAACAGAAGGAACTGGAAAGTTGCTGGAGAGGCCTTCATCCTGCAGTGGATTGAAAATGGCTGATGATGATGATGACCTATTCTTGTTTGTTGCCACAACAGATGATATTAGCAAGATGTTCTGAGGGTAGTGATGTTTCAAAGGAAAAGGAAGTTAATGCTATAGAAACTGGCTTATATAATTTCAAGAAGTGTGCCATGGTAGTAAACTATAAAAGAACACTTAATCTTAATTGTCTATATAGTTAAAACAGAATCTGCTGAAATAAAAATTCCTGACGAAGGTACAGAAAGCCAACACGAGAACAACAAGAAACATCGGATAACTTACGCACAAAATTAGTTTCCCAATACGGTACTCTAGCACTGCTCGCTCGGTAAATAGATGGTAGGTAGGTGTTAGCGGTCTGGAGCAAAGTCGAGAACGATATATTGATTGACAGGTAGGCGTGGCAAACAATGTGCTGATTGGTGTGCAAACACAACACACAATAACATCGGTTTAGTATCCTGTAATCAGAAGCATTAATGTAACTTGCTCTAATCGCTGCTTTCCATAATGGTGAAAAAAGGTCAGGTTATTTCCGCTTGATCCCAAGGGAGCTTGAACCCCTCTTAAAAACCTTTTTTCTTTAGAATCATGGGTGACTAGTGCAGAAATTGTTTATTAACAAAATATTAAATTTTTTATTACTGTGTTTTATTTTTTAAGACACTCGTGCGGATACACACGTATCATAACGTCAATCAACACCTCAATAGCTATTTGCTATATATATATATATATATATAAAAAGAATCTTTTTTTCTTTTCTTATTATTTCCTAACCTACCATTTAAGGTCAGGTTACGAAATATAATGAAAAATAGAGAAACCTTTTCTTTTTTTGTAACCAAACCTAAATCAACAATATAGTAAAAACACTCATGAACTCCAAAAATCTGCTTTTAATAATGAGAAAAAAACATAATGAAGAACATAAAAATGAATGGAACAAAACTTTTATTAATTTAGTTTTCATCAACCAACATTTTATTTTCCTTACAAATTTCTTCCATCTTTAAAAGATTCATCACTACTATTACTTGTTTACCGTTCATCACAAAACTATTATGCACCATTCTTTACTCATAAATACACATTATAATGCCAACCAATGACTACACAGTAGCTTGTCGTTGTCGGACCCACCCCACCCACCACCAATCATTTCATCGTTTGCCATGCCCACCTGTCAATCAATATATCCTTCTCGATTTTGGCTCCAGACCCAATAACACCTACCATCTGTTTACCGAGTGAGCAGCGCTAGAGTCCGGTGTCGGAAAACTAATTTTCCGCATAAGTTATCCAACTTTTCTCGTCATTCTTGTGTTGGCTTTCTTTACCTTAGTCAAATTCCTCACGTCACTGATGGTCAGAACAGACAACTAACACTGACATAACAGGACTAAGCAAAACATGGTGTCACCAGGAAATAGAGGATGATGAGTTTCACTGTGGTATATAACTGCATTTAAGAAAGATAGTTAAGAAAGTAGGGGGTGTGTGGTTATGCTTCTTATAAAAAGCAGCCTGAGTACAACAAAATATTTTGCAGATTCAGAAGTTACACATGCCAGAAGATTATTTATAAAACAAAACAAAACCATAAATTCCACACAGCCTAAAGGTAAGTAAGGCTCTGTGGAATTTATGGCCTACATATTCACAGTAATTTTGAGGGATATATTTGTTATTTTTGGTTTTTAGGAGCATTAGCAACTAAGGCCATATTACTCCGGGATATGGCGGTGGTCATTCCCTGCCTTTCTGCATCCTCCGTATTTGGTGGTGACGGGCTCGAACCCTGGCCTAATCAAGAAGCGTGTGCTACGCACTGCTGCTCCTTCCCACCTGGCTACGGAGGTGCCAATTTTGAGGGAGGAGCAAGAGAGTGCACTGAACCATTATAGTTAATTATGGGGAATCAGTTGACTCAGGAAAGAATTCCCATGGATTGGAGAAATAGCAAGGTATCATCATTATGTAAAGGTAGCTCTAAAAGTGAAGTGGATAACTACTCTATAGTCATCCTGACTTCACTGGCAGAGAAAATCATGGAATAAGTGACCAAGAGCACAGTAAAAGAATTCTGAAGAAAACCCGGCAAGGTCTTGTAAATGGAAAATCATGTTTAACTAAATTATCCCCAGGGGCTCACATCTGGTGAGTATGGACTTGGCAAACCCAGGGTCCTGAGCTGGATATCATTATTCTTCTCCTTCTTGCTTTCTTGGTGATTCTCTCTCTCTCTCTCTCTCTCTCTCTCTCTCTCTCTCTCTCTCTCTCTCTCTCTCTCTCTCTCTCTCTCTCTCAGGGTAATGCAGAATTTTTTTTTTGGCTGGTGCAGCATAAGCTTCATCATATTTGCACTATATGGCTAATAATAATAATAATAATAAAAAAACTTGGTTAGCTATTTTACAGAGTTACTCACAAGCTGAATGTAAGGAATAATTTTGACATTGTTTGCTTGGATTTCAGCAAAGCATTTGACTTCATGACACACAAGAGGTCACTGTGTAAGCTGGAACATATTGGAATCAAAGGGAAAATTATTAGATGGATTGCAGGGTGGAGACAGCTGGTTGTGATTAATAATTATCCTTCAGATGGGACAAGATGGGATGTAAGGAGTGAGATTCCCCAAAGACTTGTTTTTAATTTTCTTAAATCTCACTGAAGAAGGGATATAGAGTGTCCCATCAAAATCTGCAAAAGTTCTAAAGATAGATAATCAGCAGTGCCACACAGCACTTCTTCAGCATGACTTAGACTTCAGGGATGACCAAAAAAGTAGAGTAGTAGACCTATGGTTTAAAACATAGCTTCAACTCTTTTGTTAATCCCCGAAGCCACAAAATGCAAGATCATACAATTGAGGAAGAGGAACCCAAAAATAATTTATATACTTGGTAAGGCTGTATTAAAAACAGAAGAAGAAGAAAAGGGATTTGGCAGTTATGATAGTCACAGATAAGTTATTGGAGTAGTGTAGATAGTCTTGTAAAAGGCAAGAGAGACCCATAGTGATCACTGTGTGCTGAAGTGGGATTTACTCAAAGAGGTAACTACCATCAGGGGTACAGGGAAGGGTTTTTGCTTTCGTAAAGGCGACTACGATGGACATTGAGACAGTATTTAAATTCTATACAGTGGGACCAACTGATGATGTTACCAACAGCAAATTCAAAATGGGAAGCATTCAAAGAACTTATCTTGGAAGCTACTAGGATTTACATACCAACTAAGAAATATTGTTCAAGGTTTAGGCCTCAATGGATATCAGATGGACTAATGAGACATATGGCAGAGAAGAAAAATGCATGGGATACATATAAATTAATGGGTGACATGGAAGCCTAATGCTAGATATAAGCTAGTCTGTAACCAAGTCACAAAGGAGATTAGGCAGGCAAAGGCAGATTATGAGAAATCCTTGGCTAAGGATGCAGAGAAAAACAGAAAAGAGTTCTTTACCTATGTAAACTATAGAAGGAAAAGGGATGAATCAGATTGGTCCACTGGATATTGATGGTTCAACAGTTGAGGATCCTGCTTGGGTGGCTAACAAACCAAACGAGTATTTTGCATCTACATTCACACATGAGGAGTTATTCAGGAAGGGGAATGCCAGAGGTGAAGTAAACTCTGGCAGTGAGTTAGATGATTTTGTAATAACTGAGAGGAAAGTGGAGGAGAAATTGTTGAGGATAAATTTAAAAAAAAGGCACCTGGGGTGGATGGGATCTATCCAGTTATATTAAAGGAAGCAGCAAAGGAAGTAAGCAAACCCTTAGCCATAATTATGAGAGCTTCTTTGGACTCAAAGAAGGTTTGGATTCAGGTTCATCAGGGGAGGTACCCATAGACTGGAGATGACAATAATTCACAAAGGAGGATCAAAGGCTGACACAAGTAATTATATATCTGTGAGTTTAACTTCTGTTCCAGGAAAATTAATGGAGGCACTGGTTAAAGAAGCACTGAAGGATCATCTAGACAAGACTTCAGTTATAGCTCGGACACAGCATGGTTTTGTTGAGGAAAAGTCTTGCCTGACCAATTTGATTGGATACTATGATGCAGTCACAAAAGAACTGGATGCAGGGAATAACTTTGATATCATATATTTGGATCTAGAAAGGCTTTTGATACTGTTGCACATGGAAGACGGCTGCACAAATTGGAGCAATGTGGCATTGGAGGCAAATTGCTGCTATGGATAAAGGGATGGTGAGTGGCAGAAGACAGAGAGTGGTAATCAATGGACACTGCTCAACGTGGACTAATGTTATTAGCGGAGTCCCTCAGGGTTCAGTGTTGGGTCCATTATTGTTTCTGTATTTATAAATGATACTGATGATGGTATATCAAGCTTAATGTCCAAGTTTGCAGATGATACAAATGTCATCATATGTTATGCTGCTATACAAATCATATGTTATGCTGCTGCAACAGGATCTGGAAAGGTTGAGCAGATGGGCTGAGAGGTAGTAGTAGTAGTAGTAGTGGCACATGATGCAAGAAAGCAAGTGTAGGAGCTTATGCAGCATCAGCCAAAAAAAAAAAAAAAAAAAAAAAAAAATCACACCATTCCCTCCAAATGCCTGTCCAGTTGCTCCTTAAATTTATTTAACCTATCAACTTCCACAACGACAGATGGAAGTTTGTTCCAGCAATTAACCACCCGCTGGCTAAAGGCAAATTTCTGCACATCTATTCTACATCTGTCCTTTCTTAATTTGAACTTATGTCCCCGTAGGTTGGTAATCTGAACGTGGAAGGATCCCATCAGAATTCAGCGTGCTCAACCCATTCAAGGCCTTATAGACCTCAATCAGATCACCGCACAGGTGCCTAGTCTCCAGCCACTGTAATTTGCAGAACTTAAGCCTCTCTTGGTAAGAGAATCCCTTCATTCCCCTCACCAATCGTGTTGCTCTTCTCTGTACACGCTCAAGCAAATCTACATCCTTCCTAAAATGAGGCCTCCAGAGGTGGCAAATGAAGTTTAACATTGACAAATGTAAAGTACTACATATGGGAAACAGCAACCCCAGAGCAACATATCAACTCTGTGATACTACACTGACAGTGGTAGAGAATGAAAAGGACCTGGGGGTAATTGTGGAGGCAGATATGAAGTTCTCTGAGCAGTGCAGACGGTCTGCAAGAGTAGTTCATGGTGTCTTGTCAATAATATACAGGATAAGGGATAAACAGGGATAAGGAGGTGATTATCCCCTTGTATAAGGCAATGGTCAGGCCACACCTTGAGTACTGTATACAGGTCTGGAGGCCTCATTTCAAGAAGGATGTAGAGATGCTGACTAGTACAGAGAAGGGCAACAAGATTAGTGAATGGAACAAAGGGTTGCTCTTATGAAGAAAGGCTTGCAAATTACAGTGTCTGGAGAATAGGCACCGGCGAGGTGATCTGATAGAGGTGTATAAAGCCTTGAATGGTTTGAGCATGCTCAATGCCTGACAGGATTCTTCCTCTTGCTCAGAATAATCACCTGAGAGGGCATAAATTCAGATTGAGGAAAGACAGATGTAGGATGGATGTGCAGAAATTTGCCTTTAGCCAGAGGGTAGTTGGTTGGTGGAACACACTTCCATCCCTTGTTGTGGAAGTTGATAGCCTAAACAAATTTAAGGCTCAGCTGGACAGGTATTCCGAACAAATGGAGGGGTGAAATGGAAGTGTTTTTTTTTTTTTTTTTATTTGGCTGATGCTGCATAAGCTTGCTTTCTTGCATCATATGACTCTGCTAATGCTAATCCCTGCGATGCCCCACTCATCACTTTACTCCATGAAGGAGGGTGGCGTTAACCACTGTCTCTTCTACTTAACAATCCCTTTATCCACAGCAGCTATTTTCCTCCAATGCCATACTGCTCAAATTTAGTACTAGTATTAGCTGTATGGGGCAAGAAGGCCCTGGACATTTGCTGCAGTGGCAAAAAAATAAATCACCTATTTGACTCCTTCCCCATCTAGGTATCTATCCAGCTGAGCTATGAATTTACCTGCACTGTCAGCCTCTACTACCCATGTAGGCAACTTATTCCAATAATTAACAACTCTCTGCCTAAAAGAAAACTTCCTGCAATCCAGTCTAACCCCCCCCCCAAATAATTTGAATTTGCAGGCAGTCATTCACATGAAACAGCATAAAAAGTACTTTATTTTGCATCCAGTTCCTTTGTGACTACCTCATAAACATCTAATCAGATTGATCACACAAGATTTCCCCTGTAAGAAATCAATTTCCATATAACTGCTTTCCTGTCAAGATGATCCTGAATTACTTCTTTAACCACAGACTCAATTATTTTTCCTGATACAGTCAAGCTTACAGGTCTGTAATTATTCACTTTGCCTGTTGATCCTACAACTTTTTATTTGTATTTTCATTTGCAAAAGTATGTTCCTACATACTCTGAATCCGGGTCTCATATTACTCTCATAATTATAGCTAAAGATTTGCTCATCTCTTTTGAGAATTATTAATATGTATAATTAACCACTCGTTTACCACGAGGAGTGTTTAATATATATTTTATTAAGCATAGCCTAAACTAATATATACAATAGTGTGACGTTTCGGGTATCTTGCCAATACCCATCATCAGACCATGCTGCTGACCGGCCTCAGACCTGAAGAGAAAATTTTCTTTTGAGGTCTGAAGGTACCCGAAATGTCACACTATTGTATATATTAGTTTAAGCTATGCTTAAATAAAATATATATTAAAAACTCCACATGGTAAAAGAGTGGTTAATTACACATATTAATAATTCTTAATGGATAACAACCACGTAACATCCTTCCCCAACTATATCATCTCTTTTGCTTTTTCTTTTAATATAATTGGCTAGATTCCACCAGCGCTAGGTGCTTCACTTACTTAGCTTCAACAATTTCTCTTCCACTTTCCTCTCAGTTATCACAAAATTATTTAGCTCCCAGTCACAATTAAGTATACCTCCAGTATCCTCATCCCTAAAAACTTCTTCACATATGAATGTAGATGAAAAACATTTATTCAGTTTGTCAACGACCTGTATAGGATCAATCCCTTTCTTTTAGTATTAATAAAAGCAAAGAATTCTTTAGTACTTTACTTCATGGTCTTAGTCAAAGATTTCTTGTAATCTGCCTTAGTATACTTAATCTCCTTAGTAATATGACTGAAGATTCATTTGTACTTACTGTAGGACATTTTGATACTTTTTCTCCCAAAATAGCATTAGCAGAGGCATATGATGCAAGAAAGAAAGCTTATACAGCATCAGCCAAAAAAAAAAAAAAAAAAAAAAAAAAAATTCCCATTTCATCCATCAAAAATTTTGCTCCAAACATTTGTTCTGCCATGAATTTATTTAAATGTCAACTTCCATTCCGCGACAGATGGAAGTTTGATCCAGCAATCAACCACCCAATCAACCTCCAATAATTTGTCTAGTTGTTCCTATTTTCCTTGAATTTATTCAAACTGCCAACCTCCACACCAGATGGAAGTTTGTTTCAACAGTCAACCACCAGCTGGCAGAAGGCAAACTTCCTCACATCTATCCTGCAATCATCCCTCCTGAATTTGAATTTATGCCCCTTCATGTGTGTAGTCTGAGCAAGAGAAAGAATGTCATCAGCACTGAGCTTGCTCAATCCATTCAAAGCCCTAAAACATCGATCAGATCACTCTGCAGGTGCCTAGTCTCAAGATTCTGCAATTTGCAGAACTGAAGCCTGTCTTGGTAAGACCATACTTTCATACTTTCTTTAATAGGGACAGTATAAACTGCCTGCAAAATTTAATTCTAGTGAATTAAACACTGTGTGAAAGCTAAAATATGAAATATCTTGCAAACTGAGAATGCTAGAAAAAAATGGGCTGCACTTTGGAAATCGACATTAAAAATTCTACAAGTCCACCACTTTTCTATTTAAAAAAATTATTTTCACTGTTCTTCAGTGCAATTTATAAAATTTATAATCACCCTATGTTTTTCCCTATACTTTTAGTCTAATCAGTTTATCTGATATCGATTTAAGTCTAAACTTTTAGCTCATATAAAGAGATTGGTACCTTTAAGACTGCTGTAATCACCTTTGCAAAAGCAAAATCCCTTCCCTTTATCCTTGACATTAGTTATATCTTTAAATGAATTCCATATTACTACACTATGGTCACTGCCTTATTGCTAGGGTCACTGCCTTAAAGAATCATCAGGTAAAGTAATCACTATTTATAGTGATTACTTTACCTGATGATTCTTTATATATGAAAAGGTACCTCTGATTATCAGATCAAGGGTACTGCTTTCTCTTGATACCCCTCTAACATGCTAGCAAATGTTAGCAGAAACAGTCATACAGTAAATCCAGAAACATTCTGCTTCAGGGTGAGCAACCAACCCAAAAGCTCTAATCAATATCTGGAAAATTAAAATTCCCCACGATAAGATATCCTGATACAGTGGCTTACTCTATTCGTCTGTTAAACATTCATTATACTCATCATAGCCGATTGTCCTATAACATATGCCCACTCATTTTTGTTTTCTCAGTGTTTAAGGTCACACAAGACTGGCTATTGAATATTACACTCGCAACCTATGTCAATTAGGTATACTGTTTTAGAAATTATTTGCTTCTTAACCAAGAGCATAACTCATCCCCACTTCCTCTCTCCTGTCTGTCCTTTCTTACACGTTGTCCTCACAGTATTCAAATTTTGCATCCTCTATGCCACAGTTTCACCATGTTCCTGATATTCCTATAATGTCTTCATTTTAGAACTTAACCAATACTTCAAATTTGTAAAATTTATTATGATCCTTGCATAGCATATAACAGGGGTGGGCAACCTTCTTAAAAAGTGCATGCGGGCCAAATTTTTTTAGCTATCCATGATTTTTAAGATTATTAAAATTGTGTATAATGAAAAAATTGTTTTATATGTTATTTATTGTAATATTTATACATATTCATACATATAATTAATTTTATTAATAAGAAAATTGAAATACAAATGCAAGATAAAATTATGAAAATACAATTATAAAAAAATTATTATAATTTTAAAGATTTTATAAAACATTAATAAGCCTAGATTTTCAATTATGCATAATAAATACCTTCGTAAAAATAAAATGGTAAATCCTCTCCAAATTATTTACTTTTATCTGTCGATTATTCACTGATATTTGCCATTGAAACACATGATACACTTGCACTGCAATCACATTCTCTGCAATTACACTGCAATCAGTCATATATGGCATAATCGAGTAGTCATATATGGTGCAATTAAAATGTTAAAAACAATTTAATAACAGCGAATATAATAAAAATTACAATAAACATAATTCCATGATATATATTCTTTGGTGGGCAGTTTATTATACAGGCAACCCCCGTATAACACGGTACTTCTACAAAACAGTTTCGCTCTGACATCATTGATAAAGTGCAGAAATCCTCACACAACATGGTACTTAAATAACACGGTTAGAGAATTTTGGCAACTTGCATAACACAGTATTTTTGAGCTTTTGTGGGGGGAAAACTCTGCTATTATGTTGGATGTAATTTTTCAACATTTCCATTCTTTTTTGTGAATCTCTGCTGTTGGCTCACTAATTGTTATGCAAAAAAAAAAAAAAAAAAAATATTGGGAAATTTCCGTGTTAGGTTCTGTACTACTAAACTTGCGGAAAAATCTAGATTTCAAAGTTTATTACTATTGGATAATGTGCCAGGCCACCCAAAAGATTTAAGTCATCTAAACGTTGAAGTAATGTTCCTACCACCTAGTACAACTTCTTCTTTAATTAGTTCAAGGCATTATATTTACCTTTGAAACTCATTACATCAGAAAATCGTTACAATGGATTTTGGAAAACACTGATTCCGAATTGAACTGATGGAAAACTAATGGAGGCACAACATTTTTCAATTGTGGACTGGATTGGAATCATAGTTTATCGCTTAAAAAAGTAAAATTGTCAACATTAAATGCATTTTGGAAAAATGTATGGCCAGAGTCAGTTCATTTAGGAAATATGGTCGAACCGACAGGAAACGGAATCCATGCGGTAATAGAACTTGCTAAGTCGGCATAAGGGGAAGGTTTTAATGATATAACTACTGAAGCCCTCATGGGTAGCACAGTTGGTAGAATCGCCATCACCCCACCCAGGTGGAAAAGACCAGAGATCGAATCCTCGATGACAGGAGGAATTTTTATGGTATTTTTTACAACTTGGCTAAGTTAGTTGGTCTCAAGCGAGGTAGCATGGTTTTTTTCTCATGGAAACTAGGGTTTTTCGTCCAGAAAAATAGAAAATTGACATCAAAACACACAGAGCAACATAGCCTTAGTCATCGATGCTCCTTGAAAAAAAATAAATAATAAAATAAAATAAATGATTACTGAAGACGTTCAAGAAATACTGGTAGAAAAAGAGGCTGGCGAAGCGGATTTAGTAAAAATGGCATTGGAGGCAAAATAAAATCAATTCAGAGGATGATAGCACAAATGAAAATGCTGAACTTCCGAATTTTTACACTAAAAAGTATATGGAAAGGCATAAAGTTAGCCGAATAATTAGAATTATTTTTTAAATTCAGATTCTTCGATTGAAAGGAGCCCAAAGTTCAAAAGGGATCATCAAAAATGCTTAGTTCCATACAATGAAATTACAAAGGTCTATCTAGCAAAAGCAAACAAACCCAAATTAATGATTTTTTTAAAGAGAGCAGAAGATACACGAAATATAGAACGGTGTATTTTGTCAGTTTTGTAACGAAATGGTGTATTTTGTCAGTTTTGTTAACGAAATGGTGTATTTTTGTTAGCTCTTGGAACATAACTCCCTTTTTGTACTGTTCTTAGTCCTGTATAACACGGTTTCGCACTACAAAAGATTTTATAGGAACCTAACTACCGTGTTATACAAGGGTTACCTGTATATATTTTGAAAAAGACTGCGGGCTGGAGGTTGCCCACTTCTAGCATATAATATAAAGCAAGAGGAGAGGAGTTATGGTTAAAAGGCATACAGATTCTAAGGCAGTGTATCCCAGTAACATAGATGGTACTGTAATGTTGGGTCAGTTTGGTGTGACATAAGAACTAGAAAAACAAAAATGAGAGCAAGGGGTCCAAAAAATGAGGGTAGGGTATAGATTCTAACAGAGCTTTGGACTTGACATAAATGACTGAAGAGCCTTTTGGTGATGCCATTTGTTCAAAAGATATCAACAATATACTTATGGCTCACAAATACATAAAAATGGTAAAAATACACAGAATACCCACATACACAAAATGATAAAATCATATGCTTGTGATCATATAAATCATATACTAAATACTTGTTATGTTTTAATTTTTTTTTTTTAAATGAGCAAGATGTAAGAAAAAGTGTCCATTCTTAAATTGACACTTTTTCAATTTTTACAATTCATTGATAACGTTGAAATTCAGCACAGACTAGCACCATGTCATTTTACAAATATTTAAATATATAATACATTTCAAAAATTCACTTTTCTTTTATTTAGCATACCACAGTAGAAAATAGAGCATTATTTTAATCCCAAAACACTGTGGCATGAATAAATTAATAAACTTCAACATGTATTATGTTTCAGGTAAATCTTTCCTTGGCCTTCATGTAATAATTTCAATCATTTAAATCAGTGGTTCCCAATCAGTGTGCCAAGACCCTTTGCAAGTGTGCTGCAAGATTAGGAAAAATTCCATTTTAGTTTCATTGTATTTCAGTGTACCATTAATATTTGCCTTTTAACTTAAAGTGTGACTTGAGTGACAAAATACTGGGAACCACTGATTTAAATCATTGTATATAATTCAACTTTCCACGACAGCATTCCCCACACACACACACACTTTTAAGGATAAAGATAGTACGTGCCTATTGTTGAGTTTATATGAATAATAAATGTTAAATTAATTTTTAAGGAGTCAAACTAGTTTAACTCTAAGTTCACATTTGATTATAATAGTCATACAATGAAACTAAAATAAAGATCATATTAGAGCTACATGCATTCATTTGCATTCTTCCATGCTAAAGATGCTTATATAGCCATGCATTTCAGCAATCAGTGCTAATAAAAAATCACTAAGAAAACATTACTCTTCCCTGAAGAATATGAAAAGGTTGCTAATGCTATATTATTAAAAAAGCTTAAATATACCGTAAGGTTCACTAAGAGTGCTAAACTCTGGCAGGAGCTGCCAGTAGCAGTGCAAACTATAAATAGCTTATTAAATAATTAAATTGATGTATCTCTTCCTTTTTTTTTTTTTTTTTCATTACCTGCTCTCGATCTGATACCTCTTCCTCTTCAGCACTTTCATATTCTGATTCCCCACCTGCTTTCTCTATATCACTCTCCTAGAAAAATAATGACAATACTTTAATAACAACCTACTTAGAACCACGCACTGTACCAGGGAATAAACAATACCTAAGCAAAAATAGGACCCAAACTGAAACTGACAGATATAAACACTATCAACAAGCTACGCAGACTAAACTACCAGAATGTCAACAAAGATTTAAAAAACACAACAGTGCACATTAAAAATCCAAAAACTGATGTGATAACCGAAATTCTCATAAACTTTTAAAAGAATGCCAGAATTAATGCCTTGTATTCCAATTTTGTCCTTTTAATATGCAAATTACCTTAACAGCAATGACAGAATACACATTTTATACAATGCTGCATTTAAAGTATGAGAGAATAAATGGAAGACACACACTAAAGTACACAAGATAAAATAAACAATCAGTGAACATGTCAAAATAGCAGCCATTCCTAGTGTTAAAAATCTTTATCAAAAAAAAAAAAAGACCACCTTCCAGAGACAATATGAGGAATGGTTCAGTGGCAATAAAATCATTGTACGGTGAACTGGAATATACTGAATGTCGTGTATATGGCCCATAATCATGTAAGGGGGGGGGGGGAATAAAAGCACAATTTCACTTTAATGGAAGCCCCATCATGCAAGGACCTCTCTTATTTTAGAAAAAGGCCTACAGCAACTTTCTAAAGTCTCAGTTTCTTTCTAAACTTTCAATATTCTAAAGTCACATTATGGAAGGGTTATTACAAGAAGATGGCATACATTTGTGATGTCATCTGATACCTTTGACCCACTGTTAAGACAAAATTAATTTCTATTAAAATATAATAAAGAATCAAAGGGTGAGTAATATAATTTTTTTTTTAACTGCAGTGTTTTTTTTTTTTTTTTTTTTGCGTAGGACTTTAGAAGGCACTAAATGAAAGATCACTACATTCCTGGTAAGTGTGCCTTGTCTCCTCTACTATTTATTTAGCCATATACATTTGATCAAAGAATATGAAAAACATTACAGAATATTCTATTATATTCTAATATTCTATGAACATGCCCAAGCATTTTTTTATCTCTCTTGTCAATAACTCTGAAAATTAACACTTATCAGCAAATTTGATATTAAATTCTAAATCCAAAAACCGAATGGGAATCAAATCTGAATTTAAAGCTAAATATGAATACTCTAAATACAGGGTGTTTCAAAAAATGATGATCAATAATTTAAAGGTGAAAAGTATAAACTAAATTAAGCAAAAAAATCCCAGTGAACATCGGGCCACAAATGAACCATTTTCGAGATATTACACATTTTCTGTTAATATCCGCCACTGACTATGGGAGCACTAGTTTAGAAAAAGCTGTGAATTCTTTGCTAAGGGTGGTTTTATTAAACATAAGATAATACATTTTTAATTTTTGGTTTCGACACCACAAGATTTTACAGGCATTACATGTTACAGGATGTTACAAAACGTGCTCAAAATGCTGCTTGCATCCGTACACAGCTTTAGTCTTCTCTGCATTGAGTTGCGAATCATCTCAGACATTCCTGGGTAATTTCTGATTTGCTGAAAGGTTCCTTCAACCCGATGCTGCAATTCCTCAACTGTGTTAATGTCAGAAATGTACACAAAGCTTTTCACATGACCCCAGATACAAAAATCCATAGGATTTAAGTCTGGTGATCAGGGAGGCCACATTACAGGCCCACCTTTACCTATCCACCGTTGATCATACCGTCTAGTTAGATACCGAGTTACAACTCAAGCAAAATGCACCACCATGCATAAACCTCTGGCATTGCTGAAGTGGAACATTATTATCATCATCAAGGAGGTCTGGAAGAACATTCTGCAGGAACTGAAGGTACAGCTCTCCTGTTAGGCAGAAAATGTGGTCCAATTAGACAGCCTCCTAGTAGTCCTGCCCAGACATTTAACGAGAAATGGTGCCAATGTCGTGACTCGTGAATTGCATTAGGATTTTCGTCGGACCAAACGTGACAGTTATGAAAATTAAAAATACCATCACAAGTACACCCAGCTTCGTCAGCGAACAAAATGTTGTTTAAAAATTGGGGGTTCAGGACACTGTTGTTGCTTCCACTGGCAGAAGTTCACTCTGGGAGGGTAGTCTGCATTGGTGAGACCTTGTACACACTGAATATGGTAGGAGTACAGTAATTGGTGATGTAAAATTCGCCACACACACTGCTATGACTCAGTACACACTCTTTCAGAGCAACTCTCCTTGTCGAAATTCCTGGATTTTGTTCTATCCTTTCTAACACCCTTTCCTTAATATCAGGTGTTATGCTTTTGGGCCTACCTGCTTGTACTCCATGTGCAAAGCACCCATGTTCTCTAAGGCATGATGTACCCTGATGAATGTGTGCCTGTTGGGCTGCCTTCAGTGGGGAAATGCTTCTTGGTACAAACATGCAGGCTCGAGGACACTGCCGGTGGCTTTACCATACATGAAGTGCATGTCCGCATACTCTTCATTGCTGTAACCTCTTTTCATGTTGACTATCCTTTGACAAGTACTAGTATGCCTGCTATGTCTCAGAGCATTGAGAGAGGGGAAAGGGAGAGACTAAGTATAACCTAACCTAACCTAACCTAAACAAACAAGTTAGTGGTGGATCCCAACTCTGTATAGTTCACCTTGTTATTGGTGGATCCCAACTAGAAATGGGCAATATCTCGAATGATTCACTAAGGACCCATGTTTGCTAGGCTTTTTGCATATTGTAGTCTGTACAGTTCACCTTTAAATTAGTGACCATCACTTTTGAAACACCCTGTATATAGCAAAAATTTCATCCACTACATCTCAAACACAGGATGCAAATCAAAATAAGGCCATAGCACTGCAATAACCCCTGAACTCTGACACAGTGCTGGGTTGAGAGGCTGTGGCTCTATGCTATAATTACTGCAACTGTGATTGATTAAAGAACTTGATTAAATTGATTAAAGAACTGAACTTGATTAAATTGATTAAAGTCAAACTGAAAATCAAAAGAAGGAAAACATTGAAATAAGCCAGTCAGTTCTTCCAGACCATACTCACTTGATAAAAAAATCACAAATGGAATGAAATAAACTTGTTGGAATGAACAATGGAATGTCACAAATCTGGCAATACAACAGCCCCTTGCCAGATTTCTGAAACATAATACTGTATGTTTCCAGAGATGGTAAAGTGCACAGATCTAATGTAGAAAGATTATTCAATATTCCAAAG
Source organism: Mastigoproctus giganteus (assembly GCF_048544385.1). Lineage (NCBI taxonomy): Eukaryota > Metazoa > Arthropoda > Arachnida > Uropygi > Thelyphonidae > Mastigoproctus > Mastigoproctus giganteus. The sequence continues at coordinate 19,181,609 of NC_143587.1, forward strand.
CAGGAATACAATTGTTACAATTACAGTGTACTTATTACTTCAGTAAACTTACCCAAGCATTACCTTCTAAACTCTCAAGTTTAGAAAACATGAAGGATATTAAAAATAATAATAATCAACTGCATATTAAATATGATCACAGCTTTCTGAAGTAGCATGTTCCTAATGTAAATCAAACTCATGGTATGATACAATTAGATGATGCACTAATAATCAAACTTTTGTGAAATGCATTTGTCATTGGTTGTCCCTAATTGCAACTGACAACTTACTGTATTTCAAACTAAATTCAAATGATGAGAACCATATTTGGTGAAGCTTATTTAGGGTGAACAGCTTATTTATCAGTGGACAAAACACTTCCAAAACAGAGTAGAAAATCTGCCAAAGATGACTAACATCTCAATAGGCATAATATGACCTTTGTTAGGGCTTTCTAAAGTTCTTTTAAAATAAAAAGAATAATAAAAAAAAAAAAAAAAAACGCAGCAAAAAACAACAAGGAGTTCATTTCTTGTTCTTAATGCTTTACTGCTTATTACTGTAAGTGATTTCATATTCCCTATGGAAACGTGATTCTTTGATAATAACGTTCCTATAAAATCTCATGTAGTGCAAAACCATGTTATATGGGACTAAGAACCAGTACAAAAATGGGGGGGGGGGGGGGTTACATTCCAAAAGCTAACAAAAATACACATTTTTTTATAACTATTCCTTCATCGCTGCTAAGCACAATCAAACGAGAACGTTTTCTCTATTGCAGAATATCTTCACCTGCTGAACTTTCTTCTGCAGCATCTAGATTTCATGTATCTTCTCTCTTTAAAAATTCAGTAATCTAGGTTTGTTTGCTTTTGCTTGATAGATCTTTGTAAATTTCATGGTACGGAGCCAAGCATTTTTGAAGCTCCCTTTTGAACTTTGTACTCCTTTCAGTCAAAGGATCTGCATTCAAAAAATAAGATGCTCGGCTATGCTTTTTAGTTTACAATTTGGAACATCAGAATTTTCATCTGCACTATCATCCTCTGAATTGATTTGGTTTACCTCTGATGCCATTTCCACCAAATCTGTTTTGCCAGCCTCTTTTTCTACCAGTAATTCTTGAATGTCTTCAGTAGTCATATCATCAAAACTTTCCCCTCCTACCAACTTAGCAAGTTCTACTATCGCACCAATTCCGTTTTCTGCTGGTTCGACCATATTTCCTGAATGAACTAACTCTGGCCATACATTTTTCCAACGCGCATTTAATGTTGATGATTTTACTTCTTTGGACAATAAAGCTATGATTCCGATACAGTCCACAATTTAAAATTGTTTCAAAGTCGCCATCACTTCAAGAGATTCAGAATCAATTTTTTCCAAAATCCAATGTAATGAGTTTTGCAGGTAGATATAATGCCTTGATCTAATGGGTGAATTAAAGAAGTTGCATTAAGAGGTGTATAAAGCCTTGAATGGTTTGAGCATGCTCAATGCTGATGGGATTCTTCCTCTTGCTCAGAATAATCGGCTGAGAGGGCATAAATTCAAATTAAAGAAAGACAGTTGTAGGATAATGTGTGGAAGTTTGCCTTTAGCCAGTGAGTGGTTGATTGCTGGAACAAACTTCCATCTGTCATTGAGAAGTTGATAGCTTAAATAGATTCAAGGCAGAACTAGACAAACATTTGGAGTGAGTGGATAGGTGAAATGAGAAGGGTGTGTGTGGTTTTTTTTGGCTGATGCTATATAACAGGAGTGGCCTACTTAATTTGTGATGCGATCTATTTTTTTCCTTCAAAATGTGCCGTGATCTACCATCTCAAAAATTACATTGCACAAGGTGCACAAATCGAGGGATGGCTGTATATTTAAAATTCGTCATGATCGACTCATTGGCTACCCCTGCTATATAAGCTTGCTTGCTTGCATCATGTGCCTTTGCTAATGTTAATTAGGTAGTAGGAACATTACCTCAAGGCTTGGATGATTTAAATCTTTGGGATGGCCTGGCATGTTATCCAATATTAATAAACCTTTGAAATACAGATTTTTCAGATTTTTAAATAGTTTTACACAGCTGGAAAAAACAATTTAGAAACCATTCTTTAAATAAATCGGTAATTACCCAAGTTTTTTTTATTTGCTTTCCAATATACCAGTAACACGTTTTTATTTACACCTTTCAATGCGAGGATTAAAGGATCTATAAATTAGCAAAGGTTTTATCATGTATCTCCAGATGTGTTACTGCACATAACTAACATTACACAATCCTTTGATGCCTCAAAACATGGTATAGTTTTCTCTTTTTTTGAAATAAACATTCTGTTGGGCATTTTTTTCCACCAAAGACCAGTCTCATCAACATTGAAAACTTGATGTGGTGTGTATCTGTGCTCTTCAATAATTTTTTTGAAATCCCTCTGCATACTTCTTGGCAGCTTTATTATCAGCCAATGTAGTTTCCCCTTTAATTCTTATGTTATGTAATGGGAAGTGGTTTTTAAATCGCTCAAACTAACCTTTACTGGTTTAAACAATTTAAAAACCAACCTTTACCATTTTTTTACCAACATTCTCCATTTTATTTTAAATGGTTATAAATTTGTAGTGCCTTTTGTTTAATTACATTGCCATCTAATGGGATCTGTTTTCTACTGCTATCATCAACCCAAATAGTGAGTGCTTTTTCCATTTTTTCAATTATTGGTGCTTGGGGACGAGGTGTCATATTTGCAGAAATGAAAGATCCTACAGCAACAGCAGTTCTAATTTTCTGTTAATTTTTCTTTATGGTCCAGATTGTTGCTTCATTTAAATTTAAACTTTCTGCAACATTTGATACCGTCCCCCCTTTTTAAAAATGATCCAAATTTTTTTTATCTTTGATTGTAGAGAAATAGTTTCTTTTGAATGGGTTTTTTTTTACTTTCTTTAGTAATTTAGGGCTGGAATTTAATTCACAACAAAGAAATTATTCCTATGTGGTTCTTAAGAACAAAGTTTAGTAATACATACTGGAAAATTTTACAAACGATCACAAATAAAAATCAAAATAACCTTACAAAAACCTTAAAAGTCACAAACTGAACACTTTGAAGTCGCAATTTTTTTTATGGTCTCAAACAAGCACAAGTTCAATAGCACAGACCCTAACACGGAGATTTCTCAACAAAATAAAATATCGGGATTTCCCAATCATTTTTTTTTTTTTTTTTTGCATGACATAACAAGTCAACAGCAGGGATTCACAAAAAAATAATGAAAATGTTTAAAAATGACATCCAACATAATAGCAGGGTTTTCCCGGCACAAAAGCTCAAAAATGCCATGTTATACAAGGTTTGCTGCAATTCTCTAACCATGTTAGAGCAAAACTGTGTTATATAAGTACCATTTTGTGCACGGATTGCCTCAATTTTTCAATCCTATTAGATCCAGCAATTGACCACCCTTCCCATTTCAATACCTATCCTAGGGCCAAGAAGACAGCTTATATCGCAAGAGCAGCTCAATTGAGAAAGGACGGAATGCTAGTAGTAGTAGTACAAATGGTTCAGCTCCTCACACCAAATGACTTAAACTGGAGGTCAACAGTAATCTACAAGCCTACAAAATAAGTGACCAGTTTTACAACATAACCAATATAATCCAAAGCAACACTGAAACCTGTACTATATCATACTATGAGGTTTTACCATGAATGGTACTTTACATCGTAATATGGTGGGTTTATCCTATGGGCCAGAACAGTCTACAAAAAAAAATATACATGTCCTTCCTCTACACATTGTACCCATCATATTCAAATTCAGCATCACTAGTGTCTAAATGACACCATGTTTCCAATAATCCTTATTATGGGTGCATCCGTTGAATTAACCAGTAACTTCAAATTCATCAATTTTGTTTTCATGAAATTCTCTATACTCATCTCTCATTGGCCTTTTACAAATGTACCTGACAAGGAAGACAGCCATTACTAACTTATTGCAAGAATGAGGTTAGTTTTTAATAAGCTTTATAAAAAGTTCTTTAATTAATCTTTATTACTTTTTAAATTGAGATATATATATATATATTTTTTTAATTATTTTATTAATTATTTTATTAATTATTTTAAATGCTATTCAAATATATGTATAATTATATATATATATATATATATATATATATATATATATATATATATATATATAATTATAATTATACATATATTTGAATAGCATTTAAAATAATTGGAAATGGAATCTTTCATAATAAAATAAAATAGTACAGCATATATATATATATATATATATATATATTCCCATGCCATGTTATGTGTTGCTTTTGAACTGAAAAATTTGCAGAATAGTTTTTTTTTTTTTTTATAGTTAACTGAGAAATTTCATCAAAATACTATATTTATTATGGCTGTATTTATTAATGAAAATAAGAAATTCTCAATATTTTTTTAAAAATTCCGTAATTTAACAATTTTACTATTTTTTTTTAGAAGAAAAATATGGGGGGAAACTATGCTACTCCAAAAAGACTCAAACTCTTATGTTACAAATTATATTATAACGGGAAATAGCAAAGGGGCTATGCTAATAGGTCCTCTTGCTAAAGTAATTCACTGATGTTGTAAACAAGCACCAAAATGAATTAATAAAATGTGAATCACACTAATCAAACCATAAGGCCTGTTCAAATGGATTTTATTATATAAGTTAAACTCCCACACACCAGAGCTACTTAATAATTGGTGATTTCTGGATTTCTCATTGAATTCTGCCATCAGATAAATAAACAATATTTTAATATGAATAAAAAATACTCAAAATTCAGAACTGCTTAGAGCAGAGTTTTCAAATTAGGTATATAAACAGGATTCATTAAGGAATCCAGAAACTTTGTCAATACTGTGTGATATTAAACTCCCACACAATATTAACATTAGAATTAGTAGTGACATATGATGCAAGAAAACAAGCTTATACAGTATCAGCCAAAAAGGGAGGAGGAACCCACTTCCCATTCACCTCTTCATCCACTACAAATGTTTGTCCAGTTCGTCCTTGAATTTATTTAAGCTATCAAACTTCCACATCAAGAGATGGATGTTTGTTCCAGCAATCAACCACTCACTGGCTAAAGGTAAATTTCTGCAGATCTATTCTTCAACTGTCTTTTCTCAATTTGAATTTATGCCCCCTCAAGTGTATATTCTGAGCAAGAGGAAACAATCCCATCAGCAATAATTTTAGCATTAAATCAGATCACACACCAACCATAAGAGTAAGTATTTACTGTAACTAAAATATTTACATATTAAAATAAAATAAAATAAATAAATATTTACAAAAACTGCTATTATATTAAATTAAATTATATACATATAAAACATTAAAAACTGTGATAAAATCCTTGAGATAAAATACACTAAAATAAACCGAATTAAAAGCGATAAAAACGATAAAAATCTCTGGAGCTTTCGGAGGCATCCGCCTCCTTCTTCAGCAGTAACAAAACTTCCTGCAGCACGTCCATATATAACAGGCTCACGGTACCTATACACGTGGTGCAGTCGGCGCATGGTCTGAACTGGAAGCGGAAATAGCTCGGGAACGTGTTAAGCAAAACCGTTCATCCGTACTTAGGATGATAGTTTCAAACAGAGGATGCATACGCATACCTCTGTCCCTATTCATAATATTGTGGTCGGATGAACAGATTCGTAGGCTCTCGAGCCATTTACGGTTCCAGAACCCATGCGCTCGATCCACTAACTTTATAAGTATTATTGTTCTGTAAAAGGTCCATTGCTTTTTTGTGATAGTCTTCTTTGTTTAGGACAACCGTCGATCTGCCCTTGTCCAGATACCATCTTTCAGGATACCATCAGCAATAAGCTTGCTCAAACCATTTAAAGCCTTAAACACCTCAATCAGATCACCTCAAAGGTGCCTAGTATCCAGACACTGCAATTTGCAAAACTTAAGCCTTTCTTCATAAGAGCACCCCTTTATTCCCCTCACCAATTTCGTTGCTCTTCTCTGTATCCATTCCAGCAGCTGTACATCCGTCCTAAAATGATGCCTCCACACCTGTACACGATACTCAAGGTGTGGCCTCACCACTACCTTACGCAAAGGTATAATCACCCCCTTATCTTGCTAGCAAAGTTCCTGTACATCATTGACAAAACCTCATGAGCTGCTCTGGCAACCAGTTTACACTGCTCTGAAAACTTCATATCTGATGGCACAATTACCCCCAGATCACTTTCATTCTCCACTACCCTGAGTGTAGTAATGCACAGGTGGAACATTACTATGGAGTTAGTGTTACTCATATGCAGTACTTTGCATTTGTCAATGTTAAACTTCAGTAGGCCACCTCTCAGCGCATCTGCACAACTTTTCTAGATCCTGTTGCAGTCGTATATCATCATTATTGTCATTGACAACCCTGCCAACCTTTGTATCATCTACAAACTTAGACATTAAGACTTATTTATTTATTTTTTTTTATGAAAACCCCAAACACAAGAGGTATTACAACCTATAGTATTTAGTACCATGCTTGGGTTGGAGGTTGAGAAGAAGAAAGAAGATAGTTGTTGACATTAGACTTGAACTCCTGTAGACTGTAATTTTCAGGAAATACATATGAAGGAAGGTTGTTCCAGAAAAACGACAGTTGAATGAACAAACAAGGAAGATGAAAAGTTGGTTCTGTGAGTTTGAAGTTTGGACGGTAAATGGATGTTGGCTGGTGGCAGCACATGTTCGGACTGTTTTGAAAGAGAGAGAGAGAGCAGGAATTATAAAAGCTAATTCAGAAGAACAGTGCCCATGGAAGTATCTGTAGAAAAGGTATGCAGGAGAAACAGTACTTTTTGAGACAGAGTGGGGAGACTCTGTTAGAGATGAGTCATTAATTAACCTAATTGCCCTCTTCTGGATGGAATCCAGAAGCCTGGAGAGGTTTTGGGGGGCACCATCCCAGATGTGGGAACAATATTCCATGGTAGGGTGAATTTGCAATTTGTACAGAGTGAATAGCTGTTTGGAAGAAAAGTAACGCCGAGAGCGAAAGAGAAAACCAAGTTTTTTAGATGTTTTTTACAATATTTGTAATGTACTTGTGCCAAGAGAGATTAGAAGTCAGGGTAATCCCCAAAAGAGGTATATCATTATGCCTAGAAATTCTGGAGTGTCACCAAAGATAAGCATAGTAGCAGAAGAATCCTTTTTGCGAGATATGACAGGACTGAGCTTTTGAAGGATTGAAATCAACTAAGTTGTCTTTGCCTCACTAGAGAATTACCTGGAGATCGGCATTTAAGGAATTGGTAGCAGATATTGGAGAAGTTTGAAGCTGATTGAGAAGGGGAAAGTTTCGCAAACTGGAAAGTGGAATGCAATGTGCTATCATCAGCAAAACTATGAATAGGATTTCAGGTCAATTGAAGAAGTTCATTTATATACAAGAGAAAAAGAGTGGGGGAAAGAACTGAACCTTGGGGGACACCAGCATTAGTGGAGAAGTTAGAAGACAAAGAGCCATCTACCGTCACCCTCAGTGAGCGATCAGAGAGAAAACTAGATAAACAATTACAAAAAACAGTTGGCAAACCATAAGATGGAAGCTTGTTTAGAAGAACTTTATGCCAAACATGATCGAAAGTCTCTGAATTGTCAGGAGCAACTGCTCGTGTTTCACCGAACTTTTCCATTGAATCTGTCCATAAATGGGTAACATATGCCAGAATATCACTAGTGGATCGACACTGACCGAATCCATACTGGCGATCATTGATCAGGCGGAAAGGTTACTAGGTAGTTTAAGAGTTGGCAGTTAATTGATTTCTCCATTACTTTAGAAAGAGTAGAAGTAATTGCAATGGGACGATAATTGGATGGGAGGGATTTGTTATCCTTTTTAGAAGCTGGCTGGATATGAGCAAATTTCCAAGCAGAAGGAAAAACCCCTTTGGAATAAGAAAGTGAAAAAAGGCGGCAAAGAACAGGAGTAAGTTCAGGAGCACAGGGTTTGAAAACAAGTGAAGAAATACCATCAGGATATGGAGCTTTCTTACCATCAAGATTCATCAAAATCCTTCTGACGGACAACCAGAGGAGGCATTGAATGGAGCGTGTTGGGAATGTTGTGAGGTGTTTTACCAATATCAATAATACAGTGGGTTCCGGTTATTTGGGCCACCGGTTAATCGGGGCAGCCATTTATTTGGGACAAATCTTAAAAAACAGAACCCAATCGAGAAAATATCCAGGGTTTATTTCGCTTAATTGGGACAACATGCCGTTTAATCGGGGCAAGAGACCGCAGCACGGGAGATTACCCTACGATTGTCTCCGACTGTACCAGGTGGTTCGGTCGGATTTCTGGAGGTCACAACCATAAAACAATAAAAACAATTATAATCACCTGTTTATTGGGTTTTTCTGTTAGTGCAGTCCATCATAAACAGATAGTAAACTCGATCTTATTGAATTTGCAATAATAGCGACAGCTGGAATTCTGTGGATTATTATGGCGAAATGCGTTTAAACTTCCATGGAATCTTTAATCATATAAAAAAATTAATTTTCAGAATCTTCTCTTCATTCCTATTTTTAAAGCTCCGTAACTCGTTACTCCGTTCTCACTTGCACATATCGTGTTACTTGCAATTTGTGTGTGCCGTGTTCTTTGTTATTGATTGCTTATCTTTTTACTGTTTTAAATTTTAACCCCCACCCACAAATGTCAACTAATTAGTATGTACATATTACAGTACGTATTAATTATTCCGATTATCACGTATATTCTTCCGATTTTCACGTATCGTTTAATTTTTTAATTGGTAAGGTAATAAAAGGTAAATTTGTGCTTACTATATCTTTACTTTGATAGCCTGTGGATGATATTCCTCCTATTTTCGCTAATTAGGATCGCTGTTTAATAGAATTAAAATTAACTTCACAAACGTGATCACAATGATCTGCGCTTACTACACATCGTATAGTGAACGATACTTTACTATGGTGAGTCCACTGTAAACGTGATTTGATTGTACAGGGAAACAACTGTAAAGAGGAGGTCCACTGCATTGTGAAATTTCGGATAATTGGGGCAGCTGCTTAATCAGGCCAAAATGTACTAGTCCCGATTTGTCCCAAACAACCAGAATCGACTGTATATGAGTTGGAAGAAAAATGGGATGTTATTATTTATTTACATAAATACATAAACACTCTATTTACAATCATTCAAACTTGTGTAAGAAACTCCATCAGAAAATGGAGCTTCTCTTAAAAATTGTAAAACACAACAAAACTCTCAAGACTCAAAAAGTAAAAGAAATGCATGTATGCACACTCAATGACATTTATGTATGCGTGTATATATGTCGCCTGTTTGTGGCAGCTTCAGGACCTGTTAGCAGGTCTGCTTTATCCTTGGCTGAAGTGACAATAGAACCATCTGGTTTTCACAGAGGTGGGAGCAGAGAGGAGCAAAAGTTGCACTAAATAGTTTTGGCAAGAGACCAGAATGCTCGACTACCATTAGGGCAAGAAGCAAGTTTTCTACTCTTAGCCTGTTCAAAATCTAGTTTGGACTGATTAATAACTGCTTTACAATTGTTGCGAGCCTTGGTGTAGGCAGAAAATGAAACTGAAGAATTGAAAACAAGCCAATTACGATATGCAACATTCTTCTCTTGAACAGCCTTAGCACATTTATTGGAAAAACCAAGGTTTAAATAAAGGTTAATATTTTAAAGTCGAGTGTGGAATAAAGGATTCCATTTCTAAAAGAATAATTGTACTGACACGATCTGAGCAAATGTTGACATCAGAAGTTTTGAAATAGTAATCTGACCAAGCAAAAGAAGAAAATAAATCTCGTAGGTCATCCCATTTTGCATTCTTGTAATGCCAAACAACATGAGGTTGGGAATAGCCATGAGATAAAAGCTCCGCTGGAGAAGAGACAATCATCAAATTGTGATCTGAGGTCTAACCTCCTTTGTGACTTGATTAACTAGTTTATATCTCGATTACGGTATAGTTTAGGGCTCAGGTTATGTAAAGAGTTTAACTAATCTATAAGTTAGTACAATTACATCATTTCAGTACATAGCCAACTATTTAAGTAGTTATAAATTGGCATCATTAAGTATATCTCACATTGTGAATACCTTCACAACGAATTGCCACGATATTGCACTACCTTGAATAAGTAATGTTACTTATTCTCAGCGGATACCTCACCCTTACGGCACCGTTTCAGAGCTTATTGGCTCCTCATCAGTGGGTGAGCAGGTAACCTGGTGTTGCAATGAAGACAACCCAGTTGTGAAGTATGGTGAAGCATTACTTATTTGAGGTAGTGCAATATCATGGCAACTCGTGAAGGTATTCACAATATGAGATATACTTAATGATGCCAATTTATAACTACTTAAGTAGTTGGCTATGTACTGAATGATGCAATTGCACTAACTTGTACACTAGTTTATATCTACAATAGGATTCTGTGTTGCCTAATAATTCATATGCATCCCATGCAATTTTCTTCTCTGCCACAAGTCTCATTAGTTCATCTGACATTAATTTAAGCCTTCTTCTTCTTCTTCTTCTGTGGTCCTTAGCTGGCAGCTGGGGGAGGCAGTTGGCCACGCAACCAGTATGCTGCTGTAGGTGCCGCAGGGTTTCGGACTTGCTCTGTGATGTTCTTCCATACCTTACGATCCATGGCGTCAGTCCTGGCCTGGTTAAGGTCGAGACGTCGGCTCTTCAAGTCATTTTCCACTTGCTTGGCCCACGTTTTCCTAGGCGCGGTCCGTTGGATGCTCCATTGGGTGGGTCGTTGTCTCCTAAGGAGTGTGGATGGTATTCTGTTTGTGCTCATTCTACATACGTGGCCAAACCATCTAAGCCTTCGCTTCTGGATTTGGTCGGTAATGGTTGGTTGCTGTTGGCATCTGGCGCGGATGGTATCATTAGTGATGCGGTCGCGAAGAGAGATGCCCAAGATCTGCGGCAGGCATCGCATTTGGAATACCTCAAGTTTGTTCAAATCTAACTTGAGACAAATCCATGTTTCCGATCCGTAAAGAAGAATTGGCAGGATCAAAGTCCGGAAGAGTCGGATTTTAGTCTTTGTGGAAATGTTGGTCTTCTTCCACAGACACCATTTGAGCGAGGCGAACGCAGTGGCCGCCTGTCCAATTCTGCTGTGGATGTCCATGGTGGATGCAACTTTCTTCTCCTGGACCAGTGACCCAAGGTATTTAAAGTCCCGCACTTAATCGATCTGGACGCCTTCGAGATAGATGGTGGCTTGCGACCCATCTGTTGTCAGGGCCTTTGTCTTACCAGCATTGATCTTCAAACCATATGGCCGGGCAATGCGGGCAATGTCGTAGAGGATGTCCATGGCTTCAGCGTCATTACCGGCAAGGATAGCACTATCATCAGCAAACATCAGGTCGGTCACATAGTGATCCTTGTCATATTGTATACCCTGTCTGTTTCTGAATGCTTGCATTAGCATTAGTAGAGGCATTTGATGCAAGAAAGCAAGCTTATGCAGCATCAGCCAAAAAAAAAAAAAAAAACCCACTTCCACTTCACCCCTCTGTTCGTTCAAAATACCTGTCCAGCTGAGCCTTAAACTTATTTAGGCTATCAACCTCCACTACAAGGGATGGAAGTCTGTTCCACCAACCAACCACCCGCTGGCTAAAGGCAAATTTCCGCACGTCTATCCTACATCTGTCTTTCCTCAATTTGAATTTATGCCCTTTGAGGTGATTATTCTGAGCAAGATGAAGAATCCCATCGGCAATGAGCATGCTCAAACCATTCAAAGCCTTATACACCGCTATCAGATCACCTCGCTGGTGCCTAGTCTCCAGACACTGTAATTTGCAAAACTTAAGCCTTTCTTCGTAAGAGCAACCCTTTGTTCCATTCACTAATCTTGTTGCCCTTCTCTGTACTTGTTCCAGCAGCTCTACATCCTTCTTGAAATGAGGCCTCCAGACCTGTATACAGTACTCTAGGTGTGGCCTGACCATTGCCTTATACAAGGGAATAATCACCTCCTTATCCCTGCTGGAAAAATTCCTGTATATCATTGACAATACTCCATGAGCTACTCTTGCAGCCCGTCTGCACTGCTCAGAGAACTTCATATCTGCCTGCACAACCACCCCCAAGTCCCTTTCATTCTCTACCACTGTCAGTGTAGTACCACAGAGTTGATACGTTGCTCTGGGGTTGCTGTTTCCCATGTATAGTACTTTACATTTGTCAATGTTAAACTTAATTTGCCACCTCTCAGCCCATCTGCTCAACCTTTCCAGATCCTGTTGCAGCAGCATAGTGTCAGTAGTGTCCTTGACAACCCTGCCAACCTTTGTATCGTCTGCAAACTTGGACATTAAGCTTGATATACCATCATCAATATCATTTATAAATACAGAAAACAATAGTGGACCCAACACTGAGCCCTGAGGGACTCCACTAATAACATTAGTCCACGATGAGCAGTGTCCATTGATTACCACTCTCTGTCTTCTCCCCCTCAACCACCCCTTTATCCATAGCAGTAATTTGCCTCCAATGTCACACTGCTCCAATTTGTGTAGCAGTCTTCCATGTGCAACAGTATCAAAAGCCTTTCTAAGATCCAAGTATATAATATCAAAGCTATTCCCTGCATCCAGTTCTTTTGTGACTGCATCATAATATCCAATCAAATTGGTCAGGCAAGACTTCCCCTTAACAAAACCATGCTGTGTCCGAGCTATAACTGAAGTCTTGTCTAAATGATCCTGCAGTGCTTCTTTAACCAGTGCCTCCATTAATTTTCCTGGAACAGAAGTTAAGCTCACAGGTCTATAATTACTTGTGTCAGCCTTTGATCCTCCTTTGTGAATTGGGGTCACATTTGCACATTTCCAGTCTATGGGTACCTCCCCTGAGTCCAAGGAAGCTCTCATAATTATGGCTAAGGGTTTGCTTACTTCCTTTGCTGCCTCCTTTAATATAACTGGATAGATCCCATCCACCCCAGGTGCCTTTCTTGTGTTTATCTTCAACAGTTTCTCCTCCACTTTACTCCCAGTTATTTCAAGATTCTGTAGCTTACTGCTAGAGTTGAATACACCTCTGGCATTCCCCTCGCTGAATAACTCCTCATGTGTGAATGTCGATGCAAAATATTCATTTAGTTTGTTAGCTACCTGAGCAGGGTCATCAACAGTTGACCCATCAATATCAAGTGGACCAATCTGATTCATCCCCTTCCTTCTAGAGTTTACATAAGTAAAGAACTCTGCTGTTTTTCTTTGCCTTATAATGGCGTCGACCACGATGTTGAAAAGCAACGGGGAGGCTACATCCCCTTGGTGGACTCCAGTTTGGATGGTAAATTCCTTAGATAAATCGTTCTGGATGCACACCTGGCTGGTTAAACCGTTGTATGCAGTTTGGAGGAGTTTGATGACTTTTCGAGGTACATGTTCAACCTCTAGTAGTTTCCATAAGGCAGGCCGGTGGACACAGTCGAAAGCAGACTTAAGGTCAATGAAAACAATGACGGTTCGCTGTCCACACCGGATCCTCTCCTCCATCAGCTGACGAATGGCAAAGATTTGATCACAGCATCCTTGCCCGGGTCTAAATCCTGCCTGTTCTTCTCGACTGGTTTGCTCGCGATGTTTTTGCAGTCTTGACTGGATGATCTTCATAAAGACCTTTCCAATGATGGAAAGGAGGCTGATGCCACGGTAGTTCTTGCAGTCCCGGTTATCACCTTTCTTGTGGATCGGTACGATAATGGCTTTCCTTCATGTTAGCGGAATTTGTTCAGTGCACCAGATAGTTTTGAGGAGTGAGTGTAGTCGGCAAAGCAGTACATCTCCCCCCGGCTTTGATCGCTTCTGTGGTGACTTGGTCCACTCCTGGTGCCCTGCCATTCTTCAGGGATTGTATGGCTGCTTTCACTACTTCTACTGTAGGCTCAACATCGACCATGGAGACCTCGGGATGGGGGGGGGTCGATCGAGAGTGCTGTTGCTGGCGGTCCCTGAGGTGGGTCGTGATTATACAAAGCTTTGAAGAATTCACTCCACCATTGCAGGCGTTCGGATGGTGATCGCACGAAGGTCCCATCAGCATTCTTGATGTTGTCACTAGTCAATTTGGTCTTTCCACTCAGACATCTGAGGGTGCGGTACTCGTTCTTGGATGCCGCCACTTCAAGATCGTCTGCCACTTGGTTCCAGTATGCTTCTCTTTCTGCTGTCATTCTTTGTCGGACTTCTCGGTTTAGCTGCCGGTACCGTACAAAGTCGACCAACTTTGCCTGTTTCCGTTTGTCCACGAGGTCGAGGCACTCGTCTGATATCCATGGTTGCATTCGACGTCGGGCAGGTGGACATAGGGGCTTGGCACATTCCAGAATGGCATCAGAGATCTGCTTTTCTTCTTCATTTATATCCACGGGCACGGCCAGCATCTCGAAGCGGTTGGATAGGGCGATCTGATATGCCTGTTTGTTGGCAGCATTCATTAGCTGCCTCCAGTCCAGCTTGGTTGACCAAGATGATCTTTTTGCATGCCGTAATTTGAGCTGCACCTTAGCCCGGATGAGGTAGTGAGCAGATCCGCAATCAGGTCCCCTCATGGCACGAACGTCCATGAGTGATGAGCGAAATTTGGCATTGATCAAAATGTAGTCCAGGATTGCTGAGTCCTTGCCAGATGGATTTCGCCATGTAAGTTGATGTTTTTGAGGGTGCTGGAAATGGCTGTTTCCAATGATCAGGTTGTTAGATGCGGCAAAGGACAACAAATGTAGTCCACTGTCATTGATCTTCCCATGGCCAAACTTGCCCATTGTTGTTTCCCAACCAGATCTGTCCACGCCAATGTGGGCATTAAAGTCCCCTGCGAGGATGATCACTTCTGTCTGCGGAATTGAATCCAGCGTATGTTGGAGCTGGTTGTAGAAGTCATTCTTGGTCGGGTCCAGGCTAGTCTCAGTTGGCGCATAGGCGGAGATAATATGGGTCTTGATGGTGCCCTTGACAGTAAGGACTGCCAGGCGGTCCGATATTGGTTGGAAAGCGATCACACTACTGGTGGCCTGAGCATCGACCATAAAGCCCACTCCTGCTTCTCGTTTCTCACCACCAGAGTAGAATAGCATAACCGCTTTGTTAGGTGCTGGTGGTTGGATGATCATCGTTCCAGACCCGGTGAGCCTTAATTCGGATAATGCCACGATTGATATCTTGCACCTAAGTAGTTCTTGGGCAATGATTTCCTTTTGTCCAACGTGGTGCCCCGTTCGAACATTCCATTCGCCAATGTTAATTGTCCTTTTCGGCGTAGTAAGCTTATTGCTGTGGCCAGTGATCCACTTCACACCAGCACCCTGGGTCCCCAGTGCCTGCACATCGGCTACCCCGGATGCGGTAACATTGTTGTAAGAGCTTGTTCCAAATTTCATACGGTTTCTTGCCTAGTTTCCCCGGTTTCCCGGTTCTGGTCATTTCGGCAGGATGACCACCCTCCTCCTTTCACAGCCGGGCTTGGGACCGTCCATGGCGGAGTTCAAGATTTAAGCCTAAATCTTGAACAGTATTTCTTAGTTGATATGAAAAGCCTAGTATCTTCCAAGATACTAGGCTTTTCATACCAACTTGAAATGGGAAGCATTTCCTTGAATGCTTACCATTTAGAATTTGCTGTTGGTAACATCATCAGTTGGCCCCACAGTATAGAATTTAAAAACTGTCTGAGACTACCACAATCACCTTTACCAAAGCAAAAATCCTTCCCTTTACCCTTAAATGGTAATTAATCTTCAAGTAAATCCCACATCAGTATACTGTGATCACTGCCATCTAGTGATTCTTTTACCTGCAGATTCTAAATGAATGAATAATCACTGCTGATAATCAGATCAAGAGTATTATTCCTTCTGATTGCCTCTCGCACATGCTGCTGTAGAAAAGTCATCCAGTAAATCTTGCTAGTGTGCAAGTGACCAACCCACAAGTTCCAGCCAATACCTGGAAAGTTAAAATCCCCCATTATATGAGATTCTGATTTACTGGCCCACTATTTCTCTATACAGTTGTTCACTGTACTCGTCAGAGTCATTAGGCCTATAACATACTCCTCTCATTTAGCTTTCCCAGTGCTTATGTCACACCAAACTTAACTCAACATTGCACTGGCCACCCATTTCAATTGGATGCACTGCCTTCAATTTAAGTGTTTCCTAACTAACAGCATAATCCCTGCTCCCTTCCTATCCTGTCTGTCCTTTCTGTACACTTTGCACTTCCCAAATTCAAATTTTGTATTCCTTATTCCGTGTGGCACCACGTCTCTGATATCCCAACAATGTCCGTCTTGGGTGTCTTGACCAGCACTTCAAATTCATCAAATTTATTTACTGTACTCCTAGCATTGGTGTACATGCAATTATACGTGCAACTGTTCTTACTCTTAGTTACCCAAACACAGCCCATGCATTTACTTGTTCTTCTTCTTCTTCTTCTTATTATTATTATTAATATTAGGCATATAGCGCAAGGAAGCCTGAGGCTTATACTGCACCAGATTAAAAAAAATTTCCCAAGTTACCCTGACACACACACACACACACACACACACACACACACACACACACACACACACACACACACACACACACACACACACACACACACAGGAATCATCAAGAAAGAGGAAGAATGATGATATCCAGCTCAGGACCCTGGGTGTGCCAAGCCCATACTCACCAGATGTGAGTCCTATGATGACTCCCAGCAGTTCTAGAAATCCCTAGCACCTTGCTTCTCAGGCTGCTGCTCATTCCAATAGAAGCAGTGGAAGAATCAATTTCATCTCTGCCTGTGGCCATTGTTAATCTATTAGTCTGTTTATCTCCCCAAGCTAGCAGTTTTCAGACCCACCTAATACTGCCTCCATAGCATCAGCAAATAAATATTCTTGTACTCTTTCTATTTAAGTGTATCCTATCCCTGTAGATGTAGTCTCTCCTGCTTCATACAGACCATACTGAGAAAAATTCTACCCCATGAACCTTGCAATATCTCCAGGTCCGAATTGATTGACAAGGCTCTCATCTTGTACTCCTTCCTACCATGTCTGGGCAGAATTGCAGACATTTTCAAATTTAACCATAACTTGCAACTTTTTTTCAACACTGACCTGTACTTGTCAAGTAATTCCACAGATTTAATTGTGTGGGAGTTTAACTTACTTTATATAATACTTTGTTACAGAATAAAATTAACTTAGACAAATCTCACTGTATAATTCACATTTAATTAATTCATTATAAACATAAATCCTCTCACAATAAGTACCAATAACTGCTTGCATTTTGAAGCTATATTTAAATTTCATACAAGACATGTATGAAACTGCAATATATCATACAAATGAGTCGCTTTTTTTTTTCATATGTGGTGATTTTATCATACTCATAAAAGTATTTAAAAAGTAACTCATAAAATTCAAGAATACAATGGCAAATGTATGGTTTTACATTTAAAGCTTTTCAGCTTCTACATTTAATCAGCTTTTTCAGAACAGAATGGAATTCGTCCATATTTATGTTTTGCTTTATGTGCTTATAGCAAGTAACACAAAAGTGAATATATACATTTCAATAAAACCTCACTAATTCAGGCCCTCTATAATTCAGACTATCTTTTTTTATGCATATATTTTATTTATGCAGAACAGATGCAGAATATTGTCATCCTAAATGAGAATTTAATGATACAAATCCAAACTTTTTTCAGATAGTTTTACAACAGTTTTTCACTTTGTAAAAGAGAATAAAATTATGCAAAAGGAAAAATTAAATGCAAATAAAAGCATTAAGGCATGAAGAATGAAACAGCAATACAATACAAGACCTATATACAAAGAAAAATCAGATTTCTTAAAAAAAAAAAAAAACAATATAATTCAAGAATACCATGGCTTCAGGAGGAGCCATATAATTAAATTTATTAATCATCTTATTAAATTTATAGTTATTGATGTTTAAGACATCAAAGTTTATTGTTTAAAAATTTGCATTATTTGTGTTTTATTTGATTTGAACTCTTTATATTTCATTTTGTTTTAAATATAAACATTTTCATAAAATTTTATTTTTATCATGTGTGTCATAATACCATCTAACTGAACATATTTTCTGAATTGTGCCAAAATTTGCTTGTGTTTATGAACTATGATTTGAAAATATTTATATATATAATAATATCCTATACATAATTCTACATTTTATTTTACATGGTTTCACTAAACGTAATGTACGTGCACTTAGAAACATTAGACTTTACTCATCTGATGACTTTTGTTAATTTAGTTCTTGAATTTTTTTTGTTTTAATCAGAGATCTTATCTATAAATTTAAACAGGTTCATACGTTATGAGCACAAATCATGCAACTTGTATACATATACAACTGATGTTTTTTTGGTACAGGAGTCACACTGATGTAATATGGCCTAAGTGGCACTATCAATGATGTAATATATAACGAATGTTATGGGAACAGTCAGAAACAGTCATATGATTGAATTTGTTTTAGAAAACAGACTCATAATACAAGTACCGATACCCATATAAAAACAGTTAAGATTAAAAACAGCAGATTTAAATTATTAATATTGAAATAGTTTTCAGAACAAATAAATGAAAAACCAATTCTGAAAAATTTGGTCATGGACAAATAAATAAATTAAAGAGCAAACTGCTTAAAAAGGAAGAAAGAGCAAGCTGCGATAGAGATTAATCTGCAGACACTATGAAAAAAGTATCAAGGATGAAAAAAAAAATGGATCACTCATTCCTAATTGGCCTCACCCAGGAAAGGCTTAAATGAAAAAAAAAAAAAAAAATCAGCCTATCAAAAATGTGATCCCGACTTCCACTACAAAGTTTCTGATATTATTTTAGGGCTTTATAAAAGTTTCATATCTTAATTCTATGATTGTTTCCTTTTGCATTTCAAAATCTGCATTCCATCCAAAAGATAATTATCACACAGGTTAGAAGATTATGCACTGCTTGTTATTCTACATAAAAACTTCCGTTTTATGTAGTTTCAATGAAAATTTAAACTCATTCACCAATATGAATGAAAGATAAATTTAATTTTTCATAGAAACCACAGAAAATTTGGATTTGCAGAAAACCGCAGAAAATTTCAATTTGTTATTTAGCAAAATATACCAGATCCTTGTGATTTTAAGAGCGAGCTAAATTCAGCATCTGATTATTTATGCAAAAAACTTAATTTAGCTTGATCATCATTACATTACTATTTCAACAAAATTGAAGAAAACAATCAGGACAATAATCCCCAAACCATGGAAAACAGATGTCAAAGAAACTAAGCATAACATTTTGATCATAAATAATCCAAACCTACCAAATACTGATAACAATGCATCAATCCATAAAAAGAAACTGAAAAAAAAAATTAACAAGTGTGACTCTTTATGAAAGTTTTACACCTTAATTCCTCTATGACTGTTTCTTTTTGCATTTCAAAATCTGCATTCCAACCGAAAGTAATTTATCTATAAATTTCAAAAACTACTAAAAATAAACTTACGATCTAAATAACACAGGAAAATGAATTCTACTTTGATCAGCTCAATAGAAATTCATAAACACATGTGTGGATCTCGAGAACTTTAATGCATTCACAAACAAGTACTAAAATTTAAAAAAAAAAAAAAAAAAAAAATTTTTTCGTGCAAGCCAAAAACTAACTTATGAAGTTGAGATATTTACATACCTCAACACATGCAAAATTAAAATACAAGACATCCAACATAATCATTGCCATAGCCAAAATTATTTTTTCACTTCAACAGGGACAAAATCATGCAACATTGTAATAATTAATAACCTAACTACCTACAGGTAAGTGGTGATATTTTAGGAGAACTAAATATTATAAATTATAACCTCATCGATTTTTTAGAATAAAAAATTCAACTTACAATATAGACAAAAAAAAAATATCACTGCAATATTTAAATATGGAAATAGACATTCAAATAAAAAACTTTAAAAGTAACTTTTAAAATTTAAATGTAAAAAGAAAAGGTATATTACACTGCACAACTTAATTTTGATAGGACTGTGCTAAATTAATTAAATAAAAAAAAAAGCAATTCCCGTTGTTTTACAGCAAAACTTAAAAAAGATAACAAATATTTATGTTTCCTTCTTATGAAAGTACAGTGAAGTTATCAGGATACATTAGCAGTCCAGATAAAAATAGAAACAGCCTCTACATGGAGACACTACTGAATAACTTCTTCAGCCATTGGAATGAGGGTCTGAAAATACTTCTCTGTTTTATAGTTCTATACATTTTCATATGGATAATTTGCATTTTCAGCAAACCTACTTATAACATAATAATAAACACTTCACTAATGCTAACAAAAATGATAATAAAAAGCATAAGACACTCAAAAGAAGCCTTCAATCTTTATGCTTTATAGATCAAACACACCTTTGAATAATATAAAGGTCTCAGCACTTTGAAACAAATATTTCATTGTTGTTATATAACAAGCTGCTGAGTGATGTATAAGTTGTGTTTGTGTGTGAAGTTACTTTTTCAAATTGGTACATATCATGTATACTAGAATATATATGTAATATATATTTATGAATATTTATGAATTTCTATAAATTTGCAGAAAACCAGAAGCAAACCATTCACATGATAATTATTTTATCAAGTACAGTACTTCAAAATAAATTACTTGTAACTCATTATTCATGTTAAAATGCTGAGCAGTAATAAAAACAATGATAACAATTATAAAAAAATAAATAAAAATAAAAATTCATTTATATTTTTCAATCAAAAAACATAAGAATGACATATGACTCTAAAACAAATACTTGCAAAAGAGAACATGATGTAACTACATTAGAGAAGTCAGAAAAGTTTCTACAATGATGAGCCAAACTGGGTTTCATATGGCAGTAATAAATTATAAAATCAAAAAGGATCTATATATTTTGTGTGTATTACACAAATGATAAATACAGTAGGTCACATAATTCATGGAAGTTGTATCTGAAGGTGTCCATAGACAATGAGGTTACAGGACTATAGTAACAGGAAGGTTAGGTTCCCAAATTACAAAACATTTTTAGCATTAGCAGGAAAGCAAGCTTATATAAAAAAAAAAACCCACTTCCCATTTCATCCATCCACTTCAAATGTTAATCTAGTACTGCATTTAACTTATTTAAGTTGTTGATCTCCACTACAACAGATGGAAGTTTGTTTCAACTATCAACCACCTGCTGGCTAAAGGCAAATTTCCGCACATCTATTCCACAATTGTCTTTCCTCTATTTGAATTTGTCTCCTCAGGTGAGTAATCTGAGCAAGAAGAAGAATCCCATCAGCACTGAGCTTGCTCAAACCATTCAAGGTCTTACACTTCAATTAGATCACCTCGCAGGTGCCTACTCTCCAGACGCTGCAATTTGAAGAACTTAAGTCATTCTTTCCACTCACCAATCTTGATGCCCTTCTCTGTACTCGTTCCAGCAGCTCTACATCCTTCCTAAAATGAGGCCTCCAGACCTGAGGAGACCTGTATGCAATACTCAAGGTGTGGCCTGACCATTGCCATAAAAACCAAGGGGGCCAATCACCTCCTTATCCCTGCTAGCAAAATTCCAGTCCAACAATGGGTCCAACACCGAACCCTGACGGACTCGACTAATAACATTAGTCCACAAAGAGCAGTGCCCATTGATTACCACTCTCTGTCTTCTCCCACTTAACCATTCTTTTATCCATTGTGGCAACTTGCCCGTAATACCATACTGCTCCAATTTGTACAATAGTCTTCCATGTGCAGCCTGTCTGCACTGCTCAGAAAACTTCATATCTGACTGCACAATAATCCCCAGGTCCTTTTCATTCTCCATTAACCTGAGTGTAATACCACCCAGTTGGTATATTACTCTGGAGTTACTGCTACCCATATGCAGTACTTTATCTGTCACTGTTAAACTTCAGTGGCCACTTCTCAGCCCATCTGCTCAACTTTTCTATATCCTGTTGCAATAGTGTACTATCATTACTGTCATTAACAACCCTGCCAATCATTAGTATCGTCTGTAAACTTAGACATTAATCCTGACATACCTTCGTCAATATTATCGATAAATACAGAAAACAACAATGGGTCCAACACCGAATCCTGAGGGGCTCGACTAATAACATTAGTCCACAAAGAGCAGTGTCCATTGATTACCACTCTCTGTCTTCTCCCACTTAACCATTCTTTTATCCATTGTAGCAATTTGCCCTTAATACCATACTGCTTCAATTTGTACAATAGTCTTCCATGTGCAACAGTATCAAAAGCTTTCCTAAAATCCAAGTACGGAAACTCCCTTCACTAAAAAGGCCTCTGTGGTCAGGAAATCTATCCATAATTGATGCCGCCAACTCTGACCAATTATAACTTTATAAAAATATATTTTTATAAAGTTATAATTGGTCAGAGTTGGAGGTATCAATTATGGACAGGAACTCCCTGACTTAAGCAATACTCGACTTATGGAATTTCCACTTTACATAAGTTTGTTCCGGCCGGTGCAAATAAAAAAAAAATCATGGAAACATATTTTGCATCCCGTAGGAATAAATGGAGGTATCGTGAAAATATCATAATGTAAACCCAATAACACATTGTTTTTTTGTAATTCGTTCCAAGTCCTTGGAAGCTGAAACTTTTGCTATACTACTAAGCTATTTATCTCTCTAAAAGGTCATATTTATAATGGAAATTGCATTACCCTTTCATCGTTATCATACGTTCCTTCCCATTATAAGAATCAATTTTGAAGGCCTTTGTGATATTTTTCTAAAGCATGTTTCTGGAGGTCACGACCATAAAACAATTCACACTTTCCAGTTTATTGGGCTTTTCTGTTAGTGCATCTAATTATAAATGAGTAGTAAACTCGATCTTATTGCATTTGCGATAATACCAATAACTGAAATTGTGTGGGTTTTTACGCTATTATGGTGAAATGTGTTCCCCTTCACTGAAATCTTCAATCATAAAAAACAAATTTTCAGAAACTTCTCTTCATTTCTATTTACATATCACAATGATGAAGGTAAAGCGACCAACGAAAAGTGCAAGTGGTGGTAATTCCATGAAATGAAACAAAATTGATTTAGAAATAAATATGAAAATGATTAAGAAGTATGAAGCAGGACAAAGTTTGTCATCTATTGCAAGGGAATTATCTCACTGCTTCAACAGTGAGTACTATTTTACAGGACAGTGCACGTATAAAAGAACATGCCAAAGGATCAACACACTTTTGCATCATTATAACATTTAACATAATTTTTTTTTGGTTATTAATATACTGGCATAGACTAATAATCAAATAGACCACGGAACATTTTATTTTGGCAGGCTTTGCATAAAGAAGTATGCGTAGAGGTAATGACACCTACAAAAAAGTAGCAATGCAGTGATCTAATATGCCATTCATACGTGATTTAGTATGGAGTACACGGGATGAAGGAGAGGAGGAAGCAAACCGATATCATAACTAAACTCACTTCCTTGTATAAATTTTTTTTTGATAATTATTAGTATTTCAAAATATTATTATTAAAATATGTGATCATGGATTGGTGGTTGAAAAAACGAACTTTAAAACAAGAAGAAAAGTACTTCTAGTAGTGCAACTTTGGTCGATGAAAACGAACACAATACTGTCACACTTCAAAGTGAGGATGAACAACTGCAGCCTTTTGTTCCCCAGAAATCCAAAGTGAAAAAACAGGAACCAACTAATAAAAGACCAAAACGAAAGTATTGTGACAGTTATTTGAATTTCGGCTTTACATGTGTTGGAAATAAAGATGCTCCTGATGCACAGTGCGTCATATGCAATAAAATATTAGCAACACTTCTTTGGCTCTCGCTAAACTTGTGTTTTGTAAGTGTTCTGCGAATATGTTGTGACACAAAAAGGGTTCCATGACTAAAAAAAGTTTGGGAAACGCTGTATTAGATAATGCTCCTGGACATCCTATGCATCTAAATGATTTCAATTCAAATGTGAGAGTCGTATTTCTATCACCAAACAGGACTTCACACATCCAACTTATGGATCAGGGTGTTATTTCGAATTTAAAGGCATACTATTTATGCACAACATTTGCTCAGGAATTGTCTGCAGTAGACGATGAGAAAAATTTTATGTTAAGAGACTTTTAGAAATCTTACAATATTTACCACGCCATCTTAAATGTTAATAAGGCCTGGGCAGAAATTACTAAAAGCTGTTTAAATGGCACATGGAAGAAAATATGCCCAGGGCACGTAAAAGGATTTGAAAAAGACGCATCACATGAAGAGGTTACAGATAAGATTGTAAAGGTTGCAGAGCTACTTCAGTTGGGGGTTGATGCCAAAGACATGGATGAGTTAATAGAGGAAGAAGAGTAGGAATTATCTAATGAAGAACTTATTGACTTGCAAGCAGCAACAGTGAAAGAAGAAAATGCTGACGAAGCTCAAAATGAACCAAATGAGGAGCTAAGATGCTTCATCATCAAAGATGGCAATGGAATTTCATGAAATTGCACCAGCAATGGCGAGGTTTGAGAAGATGGATCCTGACAGCGAACGATTCTTAAAAGTTAACAGAGGGGTGAATGATATGTTGCTTGATACAAAGAAATCTACAATGAAAAGAAAAAAGCCACCGTACAGTCATCCATTAATATGTTCTTTCATAAGGTTGAGAGGCCGACCACTTCTAAATCTCCACAGCCATTAACCTCCGCAGTGGCATACTTATCAGCTGAAGACATCTATTCTGGCAACGATGCTTGAGAAGTAAAACTTACTGATGTTATGCCTGTCTCCTCACTTTTTTTGTAATTTTATAATTTTGAAATTTTTTTAAATTGCACGCTTTTGTAATTATTCCTGTGCATGAGATAAAAAATTTAATAAATAATTCTGTTTACATGTTCGTCGAACATTTCTTTTTTGATTCAATCAATTCAGTGAGAGGAGTTGCGAGTGCTGCACAAGCATAGGAGAAATTCTGACTTATGCAGCGTTCTGCGGAACACAATCCTTACATAAGTCGGGGAGTTCCTGTATATGACATCAAAATTATTTTTTGAGTTCAGTTCCTTTGTGACCACATCACAGTATCCAATCAAATTTGTCAGACAAGACTTCTCCTTAACAAAATTGTGTTGTGTCTGAACTATAACTGTAGTCTTCTCTAGATGATCCTGCATTGCTTCTTTAACCAGTAACTCCAATATTTTCCCTGGAACAGAAGTTAAACTAATAGTCTGTAATTACTCTTGTTACCCTATGAAACCCCCTTTGTGAAATGGGAACACATTTGCACATCTTCAGTCCATGGGGATCTCCCCTGAGTCCAAGAAAGCTTTCATAATTATAGCTAAGGGTTTGCTTACTTCCTCTGCTGCCTCCTTTAATAAAACTGGATAGAACCCATCCACCACAGATGCATTTCTTACTTCAATTTCAACAATTTCTCCTCCATTTTGCTATCAGTTATTACAAAATCATTTAGTTCCATGCCAGAGTTTGATGAGCTTCTGGCATCCACTTCCTTAAAGACTTCCTCATGTGTGAATGTAGATGAAAATACTTAATCAGTTTGTCAGCTACCTTAGCAGGTTCATCATCAATGAAACCATCGATGTCAAGTGGACCAATCTGGTTCATCCCCTTCCTTCTAGAGTTTACATAAATAAAGTGATCATTGCTGTTTTTCTTTGCATCCTTTGCCAAAGATTTCTCATAATCTGCCTTCGCTTGCCTAACCTCCTTTGTACTTGATTACAGACTAGCATATATCTACCATAGTCTTCTGTGTCGGCTGATAATTTATAGGCATCCTATGCATTTTTCTTCTCTGTCACGAGTCTCATTAGTTCATCTGACATCCATTTAGGCCTAAACTTTGAACAGTTTTTCCTAGTTGGTATGAAAAGCCTAGCTGCTTCCAAGATTACTTCACTGAATGCTTCCCATTGAGAATTTGCTGCTAGTAGCATCATCAGTTGGTCCCACAGTACAGAATTTAAAAACTGTCTGAGACTACCATAGTCACCTTTACGAAAGCAAAATCCCTTCCCTTTACCCTTGATGGTAGTTACTTCTTTAAGTAAATCCCACATCAGCACAGTGTTCACTGCCACCTAGTGGTTCCTTTATCTGCAGATTCTTAATGCATGAAGAATCGCTACTCATAATCAGATCAAGAGTATTACTCCCTCTGGTCTACCTCTCGAACATTGCCTCTGGCTGTTGTAGAAAACAATCATCCAAAAAATCCACAAAAGCCTAACTAGTTTGCGAGTGACCAACCCACAAGTTTCAGTCAATGTCTGGGAAGTTAAAATCCACCAATATAAGACAATCTTATTTACTGGCACACTGTATTTCTCTGTACAGTTATTCTTTGTACTCATCAGAGTCACTAGGCCTATAACACACTCCTACTCTCAATTTTGCTCTCCCAGTGCTTAAGTCACACCAAACTGACTCAACATTACACTGTCCACCCATGTCAGCTGGATGCACTTCCTTAGATTTTATGTTTCTAAACTAACAACATA
Source organism: Mastigoproctus giganteus (assembly GCF_048544385.1). Lineage (NCBI taxonomy): Eukaryota > Metazoa > Arthropoda > Arachnida > Uropygi > Thelyphonidae > Mastigoproctus > Mastigoproctus giganteus. The sequence goes on from NC_143587.1 coordinate 19,208,366, forward strand.
ACCCCCTCCTCCTTTTCTATTCTGCCTATCCTTTCTGTACACATTGTACTCCCTGAATTCCAATTCTGCATTCCTTATATCTGTGTGACACCACGTCTCTGATATCCCAACAATATCTGCCTTTGATGTCTTGAACAGCACTTCAAATTCATCAAATTTATTTATTAATCTCCCAGCACTGGTACATGTGCAATATACATGCACCTGTTCTTATTCTTAGTTATCCTAACACAGTCCATGTATTTACTTGTTCCACAATAACTCCCCGCAGTCCTGTTAATTCCCAGCACCTTGGTTTCCAGGCTGCTGCTCATTTCAATAGAAGCAGTGCAAGTTTATCTTTAGACAGCAGGTTGCTGTAACACACTTCCATTTGTTGATGTGGAAGCAGATAAAATAAATTCATGGAAGAACTAGACAAGCTACTGGAGTAAACTGGATAACTGAAATGGGAAGGGTTTTTTTTTGACAAACACTGTGTGATTCACAAGAATCTATACCTGAAGGAGAGGGAGTCAATGCTGTTCTATGTACAGGTACTTCAAAGAGTATCGAAGCACATTTCCTGGGTAAGGCCACAAATTCGAGAGAAATGCATCTGGTTCTTGTTGCACGACAATGCCCCTACCCATTCTGCACTTACTTCATTCTAGCTGCAATTTTGGGCTCCTTCACTTTGTGAGGAGCTCAAAAATGGTTTTGTTGCTACGCCTCATATTTCTCCGCTCGACTTTATTGCGACAATTTTAACTTCGGCAACTTGATTGATGTTTAGTTTGTTCCAAATTGTATTATTTAATCCCCCTGATATTCTATTCCCTTTCAATGTTTATTCTTCTGCTTCTTCTGGAACTATTCCTGAAGTATTTATCTATATTCCTATGTAGATAAATTTCATTACTTGTTCTATCGTTTTCCCTTCTAATTCTAATTTAGATATGAAGTGTTCTTTTGCTATTGTCAGGCTCTATTTTTCCTATGGATATTTCCATATTATTCTTCTCTGCTTTTTTTTTAAATTAAAATTATTTTGCATTCCTTGCAACTACTCTCTCTCTCTCTCTCTCTCTCTCTCTCTCTCTCTCTCTCTCTCTCTCTCTCTCTCTCTCTATGTGTGTGTGTGTGTGTGTGTGTGTGTGTGTGTGTATATATATATATATATATATATACACACAGGGTGTCTCAAAAATATTGGTACAAACGTTTAGGGGAGGGAGGTAACATCTAAAGGAATGTGAATCACATAGGAACCCATAACCGGAAACGTCACAGGAAACTAGTAGCAGAGGCACAAGAAGCAGAAATGACACAAGACAGTAATTAGTAGCAAACATTTATTTGACATAACATTAACAATGGAGTACGAGATGGATGCATTTCATGATATTACAACAGATGCTCGAAGGTTCCACCATGAGACGCAATGCATGCGTGACACCGACGCAGCATGGATTTGTGGACACGGGTCGAACACACCTGGAGTTTCTTTGACAGTAGCAGCAGCGCAGACGAGTCTCACCACGAGATCCATTTCCGTCTCCACAGGCAATTCATACACGATAGATTTCAGGGCCCCCCCCCCACAGAAAGAAATCAAGGCTCGATAAATCAGGTGAGCGTGGAGGCCAGGCAACAGGTCCACCACAGCCAATCCATCGATGCCCAAAACGCCTGTTCAAATGGTCACGAACTCACCTTCCATAATGGGCAGGCGCCCCGTCATGTTGAAACCAAATGTTGCATCTCACATTTGCTGGAACATCGTCAAGTAATCCTGGTAGAACTTGTTCAAGAAAGATTCGATATTCAGCGGAGTTCATGCAGGATGGTAACAGATATGGGCCGACTAAGCAGTCACCGACCATACCTGCCTACACATTTATTGCGAAGCGATGTTGTGCCACGTGGGGACGCACATCATGCGGGTTGTGGTGAGCCCACACATGAGCACTGTGCTGATTGAATAATGCCTTCCCGATTGAAATAAGCCTCATCCATGAACAAAACATAGGCTGGAAAATTCAAGTCTTGAACACTTTCTTGGAGAAACCACTGCGCAAAGCCACATGTGCAGGATGATCTTGGGGGAGCAGTAACTGAACCCTTTGGAGATGAGAGGGCGTTGTGCCAGACATGCTGTACACTGCAACGAGACACTCCTAAGGCAGAGGCAACGGCACGTGTTCTGGTAGTAGGATTATTCTGGACAGCATTCAACACACTTTCTTTCATGGCAGGAGTTCGCATCGAACGTGGTCTGCCCGCACTACTCCTGTTACCTCTAAATGACCCATAATCGCACAAATTTTGATGCACATGCGCAAACAAATGGTGGTCCAGTACATGTCTGTCTGGAAGCGTTCTGCATAAATTCATTGAGCGGCTCGTCCATTGCCCTCTGCTAATCCATACACTAGGTGCATGTCTGCCAGCTCACAGCTCATATATCGATGAATGCTCTTCGTGCGGTGACTACCGTGCCGTCTACCGACTTACAGTGACGTTTCCGGTTACGGGTTCCTATGCGATTCACATTCCTTTAGATGTTACCTACCTCTCCTAAACGTTTGTACCAATATTTTTGAGACATCCTGTATACACAGGCAGTTCCCACTTTACAAGTTCCCAGATTTACGAGTTTTTTTTTTCCAAGTATCAACAAAATCGAAAATATGAACATTAATTTCAAAAAATGAATGTTATACATTCATAAATACCGCATTCCAAACCGTGTGCATAGCTATACAATACAATGTATCCCGCTTTACGATATTAATCAGTTCCAGAGACACCATCGTATCGTAAAAAAATCATAATGTGAACCCAATAACACATTATTTTTTGGTAATTTATTTCAAAACCTCGGAAGTTGAAATTTTCGCTGTATAACTAAGCTATTTATCTCTAAAATGTCATTTTTAAGGTCACAAGCGTGACCCTAAGGCCATCTAAAAGGTCATGAGCGTGTTTGTAAATTGTATTAGTTACCAATTCAAATCATAAAAATGCACTACACTTTCTTCGTTATCATATGTTTCGTTATAAGAATCAATTTTAAATGCCCTTGTGATAATTTTCTAAAGCACATTTCTGGGGGTCACGATCATAAAACAATAAAAACAATTTGCACTTTCCAGTTTATTGGGCTTTTCTGTTAGTGCAAGCAATTATAAACAGTTAGTACACTAGATGTTATTGCATTTGCGAAAATGCCGATAGCTGCAATTGTGTGTTTTTTTACATTATTATGGTGAAATGTGTTTCCCCATTACTGAAATCTTTAATCGTATAAAAAACATAAATACATTTTTAGAATCTTCTCTTCATTCCTTTATTTTTAAAGCTTCGTAAACTTGTTCCTCCGTGCAAATCGTGTTAGTTGTAATTTGTGTGTGCTGTTAAAAAATGCTAATGCATGCAATTGTGAAATTTATAAATAAAAGGGAAGATTTCTTGGAAACAAATGCCTGTTGAAACATTTCTGAAGAAGACGACTCCTTGTGCAACAAACCAACGAGTGTCGAACCAATAATGAGTGATCAACAAGTGTGCATTTAGTCAATGATGATGATGAAGAATAAACATTCTTTTTTAACAAACATTTGTAAGTCGTATATAATTTCTTTATTATTATAATTTGCTTAATTTTACAGGCTACATTTTCATTTCTTTGGATAAATCAATTATTGTTTAAACATAAACTAATTAGCTAACTAAACTAGTTTCATTGTTGAGAATGTAACCCCTGTTTTTAACATTATGTCTATGGAAAATAAATTCCCGCTTTATGAGTTTTTGCCTTACGAGCAGGCACTAGGAACGAATGAACTGGTAAAGTCGGAAACTACCTGTACAAATCAATATTTAAATCAATAGTTATAGCATAAAATGGTACCAATCATAACAGATTAAAATTCAAAAACAAAACTGGCAATGAATATCTGCAACATACAAAAGACCCTATCAGCCTCTATATAAAGCAAAGTTAATAATAATCATAATAATTCCTTAATTACAAAATACAAAATCTAAAAAACAAAAAATGCAAAATTTTTATGTTATTCTTGAATAAGGCTTACATTGAAAGGCATGTCTTCATAGGGCAATATATGCCATCAATAACAACCAAAACAAGTTTTTTCGCTAGTTACATGCCAGCTTAACCATTTTTATGACATAATTATTATTATTAGTCATAAGGTGCAAGGAAGCCTGAGGCTTATGCTGTACCAGACAAAAAAAAATAATCCCGTGTTACCCTGAGAGGGAGAGGGAGAGAGAAAGAGAAAGAGAAAGAGAGAGAAGTAGAAGGAAATCACTCCTCAGCTGACACTTTTTGGGTGTCTTTTTCTTCCTCTTCCTCTCCAGTGTTTTGTGAAAGCAAGAAAGAAGAATGATGATATCAGCTCAGAACCCTGGGTTTGCCAAGAGCCCCTGGGGTATACTTAATATATTTTAATCATAGGTTTAAGTTAAGTTGAATATAAGTTAATTTAATAAATAGTATGAAATTATAAGTTAAGCTGAATTTAAGTCGACATAAGTTAATATAAGTTAAATTATAATAAGTTGTGTGAAATTAAATTACAGTGGGGCCCAACATCTGATGGTAATTCGTTCCACAAAACCCATTGTATGTTGAAACCAATAATACGTTGATTTCCTGTAATTTGTTCCCCAACAACACATAAAATAGGTATTTCTTACATGTTAAAAATTAGTGATCAAAACAGTCATAAAACATCTTAAAATAAAAAAAACAATAAATCAGCATTTACCTTCGACTTGAAGTACAGAGCTGATGAAATCAATGGGGGTGGGACTCTATATCAAGCGTCAGGTGTCTTTTCAGTCTTTTGTTGCTATTGGTAAAGAAACTGCCCAAAGTGGACTTTTTTTTTATGTAGCTTTCTGAAGTAAGAAATGACTTTGTCTTCCATTTTCCACATCATAAGTTCAGTGTTTTCAATGTTGGGGTGCTTTTATCACTTCTCTTAAATGCTCACAACAAGAAATGACAATCTTCAACTCCTCAGCTGACACTTTTTGGGTGTCTTTTTCTTCCTCTTCCTCTCCAGTGTCAGTCTCTGTAATTTTCTCCAACTCTTGTAGCTCCTCTATTGTTAGCTCACACCCATGAGCATCAATAACGTTCTCCACATCCTCTTTAGGTTTTCTTGAAGTTTGCAATCACTTGCTGGTCCATTGGTTGAAAAAGAAAGAGTGGTGTTGGGTGGTTCAAGTTACTTACGTTATTCAGATAATTTCATCTGAATAACGTAAGTAACTTGAACAAAGTCAGATTGTGCCTCAAGAGATTGAACAAGGTTGGGATCATAGCCTGGCGCATTATCCAGAAGGAGCAGTGCCTTCACGGGAAGCTTATTTTTCTCAAGATAATTCTTCGCTGAAGGACAGAAAACTTCAAGCTCCCATTCATTGAAGGCATATCCTGTAGCCCAGGCCTTCTTGTTACTGCGCCAAAATGCTCCCAACATGCCTTTGTCAACCTTTTGTTGTTTAAATACTCTGGGGGTATTAGAGTGATACACAAGCAAAGGCTTCAGCATAAAATCCAAGATGCATTGGCACCCAACAAGAGAGTGAGCCTATCTTTCATAGGCTTATTCCCAAGTAAACTAGCCTCATCCTCAGTGATGTATGTTCTCCTGGGCATTCACTTACAGAAGACCATTCTGCATCCCCCGTATTTGGTGTCATTGCACTGCGCTTCTCTTCAAAGTCTTTTGGGTTGATTAATGTCATTGACATCAGATATTTTCAATCTTGAAGGTTCTAATGGTGGAAAATTATTCTGATCCATGCTAGCTCCTTTTAGCCCCGGGAGAGGAAGATTCTTCTCCCAAGTTACTGGCCCCGCCACGTGGAGGCAGGAGTGGTGCCAACCAGTAACCAACTGATCAGAAGAACAGGAGAGCAGTACGTTGCTAGCGGTGAAGCAGTGACATTGCTGAGCGAGGGAAGCAGTAATGTTGCGAGCGGTGGAGGGTTTATTAAAGCACCAGTACTCGCCCTAGGAAAAACGCTAGATAATTACACTAGAAAGATCACTTGGCACTCGGGGCTGCGCAGGCATTGCCCGCATCCAATTTTACCCTTCTCTAGCACACAGCATAACCAGAATCCTTTGTAGCTACATCTGAACCATTCAAACACCCAGAAGGAAACTGCAATCCACATACCGGCCCGCTCTGAACACACCGACAACTTCTGAAGCAGAGCAAGATCATTTACCACATACCCTGCCAGGACTGCAATGCAAGCTACATAGGGGAGGCCATCCGGTCGTTTGGAAGACTGGCTGGGGGCCCACTATGCCACCATCACTAGAGTTGACTTCACCCATTCAGCACTAGGTGCTCGTTGTTAGCAGGTAGGACATGATATCAAACCCAATGCCACTGAAATCATAGGCTTCTCTCGCAATTTTAAGATCCGCTGTTGGCTGGAATCAACACACATTAGTGTCACTGGAAGTACCATCAACAGGGATCGCTGCACCCACATACATCCCATTTTTGAGCCTCTCATAGTCTGCAAATTCAGCTGCCACCTACCTGAATTGTCTCCCTTCCTTCTTCTCCCTCTCCTGACTTCTCTCTTCCTCTCCCTCGTCACTGTTCGCATATACCCATAAACCACCCTTCCCTTCTGCATGACCTCGTGTACCAGGCAGAATGCGCTGGTCCCACAGGAACTAGTAGTTGTTAACTGCCATCCTATTTCACGGATGGCAGTCATCATGAAATAGGTGGGTATATGGGATGTGTTAAGGTAACTAGGAATAGGAATATCTATACCAATGCTAGAAGTATAGCAAATAAATTTGATGAATTTGAAGTGTTGGTCAAGACATCAAAGGCGGATATTGTTGGGATAGCGGAGATGTGGTGTCACACAGATATAAGGAATACAGAACTGGAATTTGGGGAGTACAATGTGTACAGAAAGGTTAGACAGGATAGAAAGGGAGGAGGTGTTATGCTGTTAATTAAGAAAAACATAAAATCAAAAGAAATGCACCCAATTGATATAGATGAACAGTGCACTGTTGAGTCAGTTTGGTGTGACATAAGCACTGCGAAAGCAAAATAAGAGTAGGAGTGTGTTATAGGAGTAATGACTCGAATGAGTACAATGAACAATTGTACAGAGAAATAGAGTGGGGTAGCAAATCAGAATGTCTTATAATGGGGGATTTTAACTTCCCAGATATTGACTGGAACTTGTGGTCACTCACACACTAGTCAGACTTTTGTGGATTTATTGGATGATTGTTTTCTGCAGCAGCATGTTCGAGAGGCAACCAGAGAGAGTAATACTCTTGATCTGGTTATCAGCAGTGATCATTCGTGTATTAAGAATTTGCAGATAAAGGAACCACTAGGTGGCAGCGATCACAGTGTACTGATGTGGGATTTACTTAAAGATTTAATTACCATTAGGGGTAAAGGAAAGGGTTTTTGCTTCTGTAAAGGTGAGTACAGTGGTCTCAGAAAGTTTTTAAATTCTGTACAATGGGATCAACTGACGATGTCACCAACAGTAAATTCTAAGTGGGAAGCATTCAAGGAATTAATCGTGGATGCTACTAAAAGTTTCAAACCTATTAAGAAATATTGTTCAAGCCTAAATAGTTATGTAATGAACTAATGAGACTCGTAACAGAGAAGAAAAATGCATGGGATGCACATAAATTATCAAGCGACTCAGAAGCCTATGGCAGATATAAGTTAGTCTGTAATCAGGTCACAAAGGAGGTCAGGCAGGTGAAGGCAGATCACGATAAATCCTTGGCAAAAGATGCTAAGAAAAACAGCTGGAATTTCTTTACTTATATAAACTCTAAAAGGAAGGGGATGAATCTGATTGGTCCACTTGACATCGATGGTTCGACTGTTGATGATCCTGCTCAGATAGCAAACAAACTGAATGAGTATTTTGCATCTACATTCACACATGAGGAATTATTAAGGTTTGAAAATGGCAGGTTATCAAATTGTAGCAGGATATGTAATGATTTTGTAATAACTGAGAGTAAAGTGGAGGAGAAATTGTTGAAGTTAAACATAAGAAAAGCACCTGGGGTGGATGGGATCTATCCAGTTATATTAAAGGAGGCAGCAAAGCAACTAAGAAAACCCTTAGCCATAATTATGAGAGCATCCTTGGATTCAGGAGATGTGCAAATGTATCCCCAATTCACAAAGGGGGATCGAAGGGTGACACGAGTAATTACAGACCAGTTAGTTTAACTTCTGTTCCGGGTAAAATAATGGAGTCACTGGTTAAAGATGCACTGCAGGATCATCTAGACAAGACTGCAGCAATAATTCAGACACAGCATGGGTTTGTTAAGGGAAAGTCTTATCTGACAAATTTGATAGGATATTATGATGTGGTTACAAAGGAACTGGATGCAAAAAATAATTTTGATATCATATACTTGGATTTCAGGAAAGCTTTTGACTCTGTTGTGCATGGAAGACTATTGTACAAATTGGAGCAGAATGGTATTAACGGTAAGTTGCTACAATGGATAAAAGGATGGTTACGTGGGAGAAGACAGAGGGTGGTAATCAATGGGTGCTGCTCTTCGTGGACTAATGTTATTAGTGGAGTCCCACAGGGTTCGGTGTTGGGTCCACTGTTGTTTTGTATATTTATCAATGATATTGATGAAGGTATATCAGGCTTAATGTCGAAGTTTGCGGATGATACAAAGGTTGGCAGGGTTGTTAATGACAGTAATGGCAGTGTGCTACTGCAACAGGATCTAGATAATTTGGGCAGATGGGCTAAGAAGTGGCAAGTGAAGTTTAACCTTGACAAATGCAAAGTACTGCATATGGGTAAAAGTAACCCCAGAGAAACGTACCAACTGTGTGGTACTACACTTAAGGTGGTAGAAAATGAAAAACACCTGGGAGTAATTGTGCAGTCAGATATGAAGTTTTCTGAGCAATGCAGACATGTTGCCAGGGCAGGTCATGGGGTTTTGTCAATGATATATAGGAATTTTGCTAGCAGGGAGATGGAGGTGATTGTCCCTCTGTATAAGGCAATGGTCAGGCCACGCCTTGAGTACTGCGTACAGGTCTGGAGACCTCATTTTAGGAAGGATGTAGATTTACTTAAGCGTGTACAGAGAAGGGCAACAAGATTGGTGAGTGGAATGATGGGATCCTCTTACCAAGAGAAGCTTACGTTCTGCAAATTGCAGTGGCTGGAGACTAGGCACCTGTGCGGTGATCTAATTGAGGTGTATAAGGCTTTGAATGGGTTGAGCACACTGAATTCTGATGGGATCCTTCCACTTGTTCAGATTGTGAACCTAAGGAGGCATAAATTCAAATTAAGAAAGGACAGATGTAGAATTGATGTGCGGAAATTTGCCTTTAGCCAGCGGGTGGTTAATTGCTGGAACAAACTTCCATCTGTCATTGTGGAAGTTGACAGGTTGAATAAATTTAAGGAGGAACTGGACAGGCATTTGGAGGGAATGGTGTGATTTTTTTTTTTTTTTTTTTGGCTGATGCTGCATGAGCTCATACACTTGCTTTCTTGCATCACATGCCACTACTACTTACATGAAAGTCAGCTACACACATAAAAACCACTGCTTTCCAGTGCTAAATTAGTTGACAAAGGCTACATACAGTAGCTGTAAACTTCTATGTTATGTTCTTTATTTATGCTAAATTTAAAATATGTTATCTCTTAAATATTTGTGCCTTCTGTCAGTCTTTGTTTGACTGTGTGTACTCTCTTGCTTAGTAATTAAGTTCTTTTCACATGGTTGGTGCAAACAAGAAATTACTATGCATCCTATACCCATCATTAACACATGTTAATGTTTAAAATACGTCATGGTTGCTAATTGGAAAAAAAATAAATAATAATAATGGGCTGCAGGCTCTATTAAGATAAGAAGCCCTTTCAAAGATCACTAGAGTAAAAATTATACTAATTACACCTTGCTTTTCTTTTGTTTTCATATTATGTTTTATTAATACTCTTAACTGTTAGTTTTAAACAAAAATGACAGCATAAATATAATATATAATGATATTTCATTTTTTTTTCTTTTTTTGTAACAATATTTACTTATTTGTGTGTAATTACTACCATATATGATACAGAGAATTGTGTTAACACAGAATGATCATAACAGAAGTTAGAACACAGAATTATCTGCATACACTTTTAAAGGATTACGTGGAATCAAACTTAACATACATAAATTTATAATTTTGTTTATCTCTCTCTATGGGTAAGCTAAAATGAATACTATAATAAAATTAGATACACTAAGTAGCTACTTTCCTCACCGATGGTATCTCTACCCTGACATGGTGGTGGGGCTTGTGGGCTCTAGTGATCCTGAGAGCTATATCGGTGGTAGCTTAGCTACTGGTAGGGCCACCCAAGCCAAACAGGTCAAAGGTAAAGAGACACCCTGGTCCTCCAGGTTGGGCACAGGGCTGCCAACCCTACCCTGTAAAAAAGTTAACCATTACGTTTAAACCCAGGGGGCTCACATCTGGTGAGCATGGGCTTGGCACATCCAGGGTTCTGAGCTGGATATCATCATTCTTATCTTTCTTGGCGATTCCCTTCTACTTTTGACACTCTCTCTCTCTCTCTCTCTCTCTCTCTCTCTCTCTCTCTCTCTCTCTCTCAGGGTAATTCAGAAATTTTTTTTGGCTGGTGCAGCATAAGCCTCAGACTTCCTTGCACCACATAGCTAATAATAATAATAATAACTTGACGAATGAAACCGGAAAGTCCTTACAGAAACAGACCAGGCCTTGAAATAAGGACACGAGTTTGGTATTGAGATTTGGAACTTGCAATGTGCGTACCCTGTTGCAGGCTGGTGCTATAAACAGCATAGCGGAGGAAGTTGATAAGTTTAAGATGGATATTGTTGCTCTCCAAGAAATTAGATGGAAAGGTAAAGGTGTGATTAATAAGTCGAAATTTACAATATATTATTCTGGAATTGATGACAGACAGGGAGAACAGGGTGTAGGATTTCTTATTTCTCAGAGAATGCACAAATCAGTATTTGCCTTCATACCAGTGTCTGGGAGAATTTGCAGCCTTAGAATTAAAGGAAAATTCCATAATGTGACCTTTATTAATGTGTACACTTCAACTGAAGGTGTGGATGATGATGTTGCAGATGGATCTTACAATGAATTCCAGGCTGTGTGTGAAAGAATTCAAAGACATGAAGCTATTATAACTCTCGGTGACTTCAACACTAAAATAGGCAGGGAAGAAGTTTCACATATCTATTTGGGGAAGACAGCCTCCACGAATAAACAAACAGTAATGGTCTTAGAGTAGCACAATTTGCTGCTGCCAACAACTTTAAGATCATGGGTACCTGGTTTCCAAGAAAGAATATTCATAAAGGTACATGTAAAATCCCTAGTACAAATCAGGCTAATCAGATTGCTCATGCACTGGTCTCTAAGAGGTGGACTACTGCAAATGAAAATATCTGTTCATTTTGGGGCACCAATTCAGATCCTGATCGTTTTCTAGTGGGAGCCAGATTGAAGTATAAAATAGCCCTAGTAGCAAGAGTAGTAGCAAGGCTGAGAAAACTAAGTGGTGGAATGTAGAGAAATTGAAAGATAGACATTGAAACAAAGTACCAGGCAGAGTTGACCCAAAGACTGCAGGAACAGGAAAACAGTGACAAGATTGAAGATGAATGGACTTGCATAAAGGAAGCAATTCTGGGTGCAACACGCATAACCTTGGGTGGGACCTCAAGACCAAAAAATGAGTAATGGTATGATGACAAGTGCAGAGTAGCAGTAAAATTGAAGAGACAAGCCAGGGTGAAAAGTGAATTGCAGAGCGATAGTGAACACTATAAGGAAAAATGGATTGCCGCAGCTAGGATATGTAGAAAGAAAAAGAGAGAAGCTTTGAGAAGGAAGGTCAATAAATTGGTGGAACCTTACAAGAAGAATAGTAGAAAGTTTCATAAGATTAAAGAAAGTACACAGGAATTCCGATCAAACGTTATTGCATGTAGAGGTAGTGAAGGAAACTTGCTGACAGAGAGAAAGGAGATTCTGAAACAGTGGAAAGAGTATTTTGAGAGCATCTTGACAGGAGGTAAGACTGAAACAAAATAGCTATTGTACTATACAGTAGAGCCATGCACTGAAGACACTAGCTTCGAAGAAATTTGAAATGTTATTAAGTACTTAAAGAATATTAAAGCACCGGGAGCTGATAGAATAACTGCAGAGTTGCTCAAGAACGGTGGAGTGACACTATGGAGAAGAATACATAATCTGATACTGTTAATATGGCCTGAGAAAAAAATCCCACACGAATAGACACTTGGAATCACACAGCCGATTCACAAGAAGGGTGATAAACTGCTTTGCTCTAACTAGAGAGGTATTACATTGCTGAGTGTTACAAGGTTTGTCAGGAGTTATTTATAACAGAGTGGCAACTTATTCAGAGAAAATCAGTGGAGAATATCAGTGTGGTTTCAGACCCAACTGCTCAACAAATGAACAGATTTTCATCTTGAAGCAGATACAGAAAAAAGCATGAGTACAATATACACTTATTTAACCTATATATGTAGATTTACACAAGCTTTTGATTCCCTCAACAGAGAGGAAATGATAAATGATCTTCTCCTGGGCATACCTGCAAAGATTGTTAGGCTCATAAAAGCAACCCTGGCTGGCTCTAAGCAGTGGTAAAAATTGAAAGGTTGACAACTCCCTTTGACATTAATGCTGGTGTTACACAAGGTGATGGGTGCCTCCGTAGCCAGGTGGGAAGGAGCAGTAGTGCGTATCACATGCTTCTTGATTAGACCGGGGTTCGAGCCCGTCACCACCAAATACGGAAGATGCGGAAAGGTCAGGGAATGACCACCGCATATCTCGGAGCAATATGGCCTTAGTTGCTAATTCTCCTAAAAACCAAAACAACAACAACACAAGGCGATGCACTCTCTACTGTGTTATTTAACTTGGTTTTGGAGGCAGCTGTAAAAAAATTAGAAGTGACGGAACACATAGGCACAAAGACAGGTGTTGTTGTTATTATTTGGTTTTTAGGAGCATTAGCAACTACGGCCATATTGCTCTGGCGATATGCCGTGGTCATTCCCTGACCTTTCTGCAGTCTCCATATTTGGTGGTCATGAGCTCGAACCTGCCCAAAGACAGTGCAGATCGTCTGTACAATTATGCTGACGATGTCGCTATTATCGGTAGGACTAAAGGAGCACTGGAGGAAACAGTGGCTAGGCTGGATAGTAAAGCACAAAGAAGAGGAAGACTTAGGATAAATGAAGCAAAGAGAAAATATATGGAAGTCCGAAGAATGGCAGATAACATGGAAAATTTAAGAACCAGCGGCTTCTCATTTGAGCATGTTCAAATTTTCACCTATCTAGGCTTGCAGACAAACCAGTCCAACTCTATTACTAATGAAATTAAAGTCCTATATCCTGAGTGGAAACAGATGTTTCTATGCACATGAAAAACTAATGAAGTCTAGAATACTGAACAGACATTTAAAATTAAGAATATACAAAAGTCTCATTAGCCCAGTTGTGACATATGGTTGCGAAGCTTGGACATTAACAAGTAAAGATGAGCAATTGTTGAGAGCATTAGAACATAGAATTTTACAAAAAGCTTTTGGGCATGTACAAGATGTTGATAGATTCTGGAGGATCAGAATGAACCACGAACTTGACCATCTTATTGGTGCAGACATCGTCACATTGGCAAAGAGCCAGAGACTTGCCTAGTTGGTACATGTTATGAGAATAGATGACAGCAGAACAACTAAGAGTATAATGAAATAGAAACCTACCAGTAGGAGGGCAAGAGAAAGACCACGGAAAAGATAGATGGATGGCGTAGAAGAGGACTTAAAGATCATGAGAATAAGAAGTTGGAGAAGTCTGACCTTAGGGCTTATTGGTGAAACATCGTTGAGAAGGCTAAGACCCACCCTGGGTTATAATGCCAGAAGTAGCCACTTTACTAAGTGTATCTACTTCATAGCAAGTATGTCCTTTAGCCACCAGAACAGCATGTATTTCTTTTGGCAATGACTGAATGAGGTGTCACAGACATGCCACAGTGATGCTAATCCTCGTTGAAACAAATTCGATGGTTGCAGATCTCTACTTGGAAGAGCTCATTCCACCTCATCCCACAGGTACTCAATTGCAGTTAGGTCCAGTTAACTGGAGAGGCCACCACAGTAGGTAGTTGTAGTAGTGGCATGTGATGCAAGAAAGCATGTGTATGAGCTTATGCAGCATCAGCCAAAAAAAAAAAAAAAAAAATATCACACCATTCCCTCCAAATGACTGTCCAGTTCCTCCTTAAATTTATTCAACCTATCAACTTCCACAACGACAGATGGAAGTTTGTTCCAGCAATTAACCACCCGCTGGCTAAAGGCAAATTTCCGCACATCTATTCTACATCCGTCTTTCTTAATTTGAATTTATGCCCCCTTAGGTTCGTAATCTGAACAAGTGGAAGGATCCCATCAGAATTCGGCGCCTCCGTAGCCAGGTGGGAAGGAGCAGCAGTGTGTATCACACGCTTCTTGATTAGACCGGGGTTCGAGCCCGTCACCACCAAATATGGAGGATGCGGAAAGGTCAGGGAATGACCACTGCATATTCACAGAGCAATATGGTCTTAGTTGCTAATGCTCCTAAAAAACCCAAATAACCCATCAGAATTCAGCGTGCTCAACCCATTCAAGGCCTTATACACCTCAATCAGATCACTGCGCAAGTGCCTAGTCTCCAGCCACTGCAATTTGCAGAACTTAAGCCTCTCTTGGTAAGAGGATCCCTTCATTCCCCTCACCAATCTTGTTGCCCTTCTCTGTACACACCCAATTAAATCTACATCCTTACTAAAATGAGGTCTCCAGACCTGTACGCAGTACTCAAGGCGTGGCCTGGCCTGACCATTGCCTTATACAGAGGGATAATCACCTCCTTTTCCCTGCTAGCAAAATTCCTATATATCATTCACAAAACCCCATGACCTGCCCTGGCAGCCTGTCTGCATTGCTCAGAAAACTTCATCTCTGTTTGCACAATTACTCCCAGGTCTTTTTCATTTTCTACCACCTTAAGGGTAGTACCACACAGCTGGTACGTTTCTCTGGGGGTTACTTCTACCCATACGCAGTACTTTGCATTTGTCAAGGTTAAACTTCAGTTGCCACTTCTTAGCCCATCTGCCCAAATTATCTAGATCCTGTTGCAGTAGCACACACTGCCATTACTGTCATTAACAACCCTGCCAACCTTTGTATCATCTGCAAACTTCGACATTAAGCCTGATATACCTTCATCAATATCATTTGGTGGAATACACTGACATTCTTGGAAGTAGTTCTGTACAATTCTAGCCTTATGACATGGTGTTATCCTGTTGGAAGGACCCATTTGCAGAAGGATACACTACAGCCATGAAGAGATGCATCAGGTTGGACACAATTTCCAGATAACCTGTGGCATCTAAAACATTCTTCCAAAAGACCCAATATATACACCACAAAACACATCCCATACCATAAGACCACTGCATTGTTGACATTTGGCAGAATGGGTCCAATAACTCATATGTGGTTATTGCCTAATTCTGGTCCTCCCATCAGCATGAAACATGATGGAATCAGGATCCATCAGACTGAGCAATGTTTTGTCAATCCTCAACTGTCGAGTGTCAATGTTCCCATACCTTCTTGGTTTTTTTTTTTTTTTTTGACAGGAATGGAACCCAGTTTGGTAGTGATACCCCATCTGTGCAATATAAAGCATGTGGTACAATGAGTTGTGCTTTCTGATATGCTTCTGATTGCCACTGTTGTACTGGTTTGTTACTTGACTGACTATAGTGCAGCCTTTCTGTTACCCTGTACAAGTATTATTACTTTTTTTTTTTTATGTAAACCCCAAACATGAGAGGTATTAGAACCTATAGTACTTAGTACCGTGTTTGGGTTGGAGGTTGAGAAGATATTTGTTGACATTGGACTTGAACTTCTGTAGACTGTAATTTTCAGGAAATATGTATGAAGAAAGATTGTTCCAGAAAACGGCAGCTGAATGAATAAACGAGGAAGATGAAAAGTTGGTTCTCTGAGTTTGAAGTTCAACAGTAAATGGATGTTGGCTGGTGGTGGCACGTGTTCCGGCTGTTTTGAAAGAGAGAGGGAATTATAGAAGCCAATTCAGAAGAACAGTGCCCATTGAAATATCTGTAGAAGAGGCATGCAGCAGAAACAGTACGTCTATGAGACAGCAAGTGGAGAGACTCTGTTAGAGATGAATCATTAATTAACCTAACGGCCCTCTTCTGAACGGAATCAAGAAGCCTGAGAGAGGTTTTGGGGGCACCACCCCAGATGTGGAAACAATATTCCATGGTAGGGCGGATTTGCAATTTGTACAGAGTGAACAGCTGTTTGGAAGAAAAGTAACGCCGAGAGCAAAAGAGAAAACCAAGTTTTTTAAATGCAGAGGAAGCAATATTTGTAATGTGCTTGTGCCAAGAGATTAGAAGTCAGGGTAATCCCCAAAAGAGATATATCATTCTGCCTAGAAATCGGAGTATCACTAAAGATAAGCATAGGAGCAGAAGAATCTTTTTTGCAAGATATAAGACAAGACTGAGTTTTAGAAGGATTGAAATCAACTATGTTGTCTTTGCCCCACAGGAGAATTACCTGAAGATCAGCATTTAAGGAATTTATAGCGGTATTCGAGAAGTTGAAGCTGATTGAGCAGGGCAAGGTTTCTCAAAATGAAAAGTGGAATGCGATGTCCTATCATCGGAAAAACTATGGATAACATTTCCAGTGAATGGAAGAAGGTCATTAAAATACAAGAGGAAAATAGTGGGGGAAAGAACTAAACCTTGGAGGCCACCAGCATTAGTGGAGAGTTAGAAGACAGAGAGCCATCTACCATCACCCTCAGGGAGCGATCAGTGAGAAAACTGGATAACCAATTACAAAAAACAGTTGGCAAACCATAAGATGGAAGCTTGTTTAGAAGACCTTGCCAAACACGATCGAAAGCCTTTGAGATGTCAAGAGCAACTACTTGTGTTTCACCAAACTTTTCCATTGAATTTATCCATAAATGGGTAACATAAGCCAGAATATCACCAGTGGATCGACACTGGACGGAATCCATACTGGCAATTGTTAATCACACGGAAGGTTTCTAGATAGTTTAAGAGTTGGCGGTTAATTGATTTCTCCATTACTTTAGAAAGAGTAGAAGTAACTGCAATGGAATGATAATTGGATGGGAGCGATTTGTCACCCTTTTTAGGAACTGGCTGGATACGAGCAAATTTCCAAGCAAAAGGAAAAACACTTTTGGAATAAGAAAGTGAAAAAAGGCAGCAAAGAACAGGAGTAAGTTCGGGAGCACAGGTTTTGAGAATAAGTGGAGAAATACCAACAGGACCCGGAGCTTTATTAGCATCAAGATTCATCAAAATCCTTCTGACATCCTTTTCATGGAAGACCACAGGAGGCACTGAATGGAGCATCTTGGGAATGGTGGGAGGTGTTTTACCAAGATCATTAATACATGAGTTAAAAGAAAAATGGGATGCTAGCAGGTCAGCTTTATCCTTGGCTGAAGTGACAACAGAACCATCTGGTTTGGACAGAGGTGGGAGCAGAGATGGGCAAAAGTTGTGGCCAATAGCTTTGGCAAGAGACCAGAATGCTTGCCTACCATTAGGGCAAGAAGCAAGTTTTCTACTCTTAGCCTGTTCAAACTCTAGTTTGGACTGATTAAAACTGCTTTACAATTGTTGTGAGCTTTGGTGAAGGCAGAAAATGAAACTGAAGAATTAGAAACAAGCCAATTACGATATGCAACATTCTTCTCTTGAACAGCCTTAGCACATTTATTGGAAAACTCAAGGTTTAGATAAAGGACGAGATTTTAAAGTGGAGTGTGGGATAAAGGATTCCATTCCTGCAAGAATAATTTCACTGACACGATCTGAGCAAACGGTGACATCAGAAGTTTTGAAACAGTAATCCGACCAAGGAAAAGAAATCTCGCCGGTCATCCCATTTTGCATTTTTGTAATGCCAAACAATACAAGGTTGGGAATAGCCATGAGATAAAGGCTCCATTGGAGAAGAGACAATCATCAAGTTGTGATCTGAGGTGCCTAAAGGACCTCTCACTTCGACCATGTACTTAGAAGGGTTGTTTGTGAGAAAAAGACCAAGCGTGTTGGCTGTATGGTTAGGATTGTCCAGTATTCTTGCAGGTAAATGAACAATCTGTGCAATGTCATTTGTAATGGAAAAAGCCTCAGCATCTCGAGCGTCTTGTTGGCCTTTTGCAACAATAAGCTACTTCTAACCACAAAATCACTTTTGCCGGAATTTATTTAGTTTCTGGAGCAATCTTGACACACCCAATACAACCATATGAGAAAAGTCTGTATGGCTGCCCTTTGTGAGCCACTCATAATTTTGCATCTGGTATCAACTACCATAACACATTCAGTCACTTTAATCTTTTTTGCATGCGCCAAATTATGCATATACAGCATTGCTATGTATTTACCCTCATGTTTTATATCGCGTGGTGTGAACTTGTGGCACTGTTACTGAAGGAGTGCCATGTCATGAAAAATGTAAGTATACTTAATAAAGTGTCTCCCTCGGTGTACTTGAATATGGCATGAGAATTTCACATTAAACTCCTATATAAGTTAACTAGTTCAGAGGAAAGATAAATGACAAAAGAAGGCTAATATTAGTACTGGAAAAAATGATGCAAGTTTATAACAGTATCGGTTGCCCATCTCTTCTAAGACTTTTCTTCCTCCACAACATTAGATGAAAGTTTTTTCTAACATCAAAAATTTATAAAATTTCTGTATATCCATTCTAGAATCATCTTTTCATCCTATTCAATAAGATTGTTTGTTTGTTATTTGGTTTTTAGGAGCATTAGCAACTAAGGCCATATTGCTCCGGGATATGCGGTGGTCATTCCCTGACCTTTCCGCATCTTCCGTATTTGGTGGTGACGGGCTCGAACCCCGGTCTAATCAAGAAGCGTGTGCTACGCACTGCTGCTCCTTCCCACCTGGCTACGGAGGTGCCTTCCAATTTAAGATCCCTTGTATGTGTCCTCTAAGAAACAGTAAAGGTAGCACAACCGTTTTAGTCAAACATTAATTTTATAGTTTCATAACGTTTTTCTTAATAAAAAGATAGCTTAAAAAAAACTGATAAAAAAAAAATTGCTATCAGTGGATGCTCATTCCTAAAATGTGAATATTTTAGGTGGGGCACATCCTATATAATGAGTGCAAAGATTACCAGGATCCTATAATCTGATATGGAACTTGTGCTTGACCTTGTCCATTAGAGTTTATTATGTTATATGGTTTTTAGGAGCATTAGCAACTAAGGCCATATTGCTCCGGGGATATGCGGTGGTCATTCCCTGACCTTTCCGCATCCTCCGTATTTGGCCCATTAGAGGGATATTATAACATGACCAGTAACATGCACCCACCACTGGTTCCTATTTCTAGGAAATGCCCTACTGCTCTTTTTAGATGTAAAATAAGTTGATTGCTAAATTAGAAGACTCAAAACAATATTAATTTCTTTTTTATGCAAAAGTTGAATTTTTTATTTTTTTTTTTAGATTGTGAGTTGTAATGTGAAAACAAACTATCAACATTTCAGAACAGCCTAACAAGATAATTCATTCTATAAACATATAACCCTGAATCTCTGTAAAATTTAAGTTTGTCACTTGTAGCGCACAGATCAAAGTGTGCAGAATCACATTTACCAACATAGTGGTAACTATCATGTGCACACCATGGCCATTGCTAGCTCACATCAGGCCATAGTGCTGTTAAACCAGTTGTGCAGTGTGTATTTATTGAGTTAGTTTATGTAAGTATGAAAACCATAACATGTTTAATTATGAAATTTAAAAACCTGTAACAGCAAGTTATACTTTTGCATAAGAAAAGTAAAAAGCTAAAAACAAGACACTAGAGCAACAGCTGAACATTACTTGCAGATCTGAAGCTGGTGAATGTGTGATGGACATTGCATGACATATATCCATACTGCCAACTATGGTGAGATCTGCTTGCAAAAAAACACTGATATAGAAGTGCTGCAAAAAGCATTACTTCCATTGGGTGCAATCAATGTTACAAGAAAGAATGAATGAAAAAGTTTAAGCCATCTGAACTGAGGATATGAATCAACAACATATCCATTAATATGAGAATAATTATGAAAAGACACTGAATTTACATATGTATATAAAGCAAGAATTTTTCAAGTGTGAATAAAAAAGTTTAGTTCTAGAATGGTGTGGATGGTTTTATCATTTTAAACTCCACAACAACTTGCACAGTATAAATTTTTTCTGGAGGTGGAAAGTGCAGACAAATTGGAAACAGAGGAATACCCTGGAAATTTTAAGATGATAACAGAATATGGAATATATCCATCCCCAATTAGTCTTTAATATGGATGAAACATGCACGCTTTGGAAACATATGCCTTCTAATTACATTTATTATCCACTAGAAAAAACCTGCATATGGCTTAAGACATAGTATTAGGGTCAGGCGCCACCTGTGGTTTCCCACATCTGCACCATATGTTCGCTGTGAAGGAATACAGTACTACTGTAAATGCCAGAAAAGTGTTGTGTGTTGTATATGACATATTGCATTAGGTTCTGTTGTGTGTCCTGGCATTTGGCCACAGGGCCCCTAGTGAGACTCCACGTTGCCCACACACACCGCTAGGAGGTAGCCAGTCTGCCCATTATTCTCTGGCTTGTCTCCGCCAGGGTCGCCAGAGCTTCCTGGATGGAGACAAAAAAAAAAAAAAAAAAAAGGTAGAGTCGGGGAAGTACAGAGTGTACGCAAGAAAGGAGGGTATAACTAGAAATATGGAGGATGTAGGCGAAGGTATCCTCCAGGTTATCAATGGAGCAATAAGCGCCATCAGTTGAAAGGGGAACCCGGGAAGGATGATAAATAAGACAGCAAGAGAGCCGTGTGCAAGTTGCCACTGAAGAATGAGGTGGTCCATACGACAGTTGATCCTATCCAGGTTAAGATCGGTTTTGCCAGTTATGTTAGGATCAGATGTTTGGGTTGTTCCTATTTTGTGTTGGCAATAGGGTGCTCCGTCTTGTGAAGAGGGCTTGTGCAAACTTGGTAAACTCATAGTAGTAGTTTTCTTCTGTGATGAATAAGTCTTCATTTCCTTGAAGGTTATCTTGGATACGAGTAAACAGGATGCTGCGGAGGTCCTTATAGTGTTGACAGGTATATACGAGATGGTTCCAGTCTTCTATTTCACCACATGCACAGTAGGGGTAAGAAACAGCCAAAGGTCACCTTAACTCTTTTGCTTGAAAGAAACAATAGATTTAAAATCTTTTCTTGTTTATTGTGCAGAAAATCTTAGACAGCTAACGAGTTACAACAAAGCAAGCCTACCTTGCTTTGTTGTAATTAGTACAACAAAGGAGTACAATGTGTACTCCTTTGTGTACTACAACAAAGGAGTACAATGTGTGCAGAAAGGATAGACAGGATAGAAAGGGAGAAGGTGTTATACTGTTAATTAAGAAAAACAAAATCAAAAGAAGTGCACCCAGTTGATATAGATGAACAGTGCACTGTTGAGTCCGTTTGGTGTGACATAAGCACTGCGAAAGCAAAATTAAGAGTAGGAATGTGTTATAGGCCTAATGACTCAAATGAGTAAAATGAACAATTATACGGAGAAACAGAGTGGGCCAGTAAATCAGAATGTCTTATAATGGGGGATTTTAACTTCCCAGATATTGACTGGAACTTGTGGGTTAGTCACTCACACACTAGTCAGACTTTTGTGGATTTATTGGATGATTGTTTTCTGCAGCAGCACGTTCAAGAGGCAACCAGAGAGAGTAATACTCTTGATCTGGTTATCAGCAGTGATCATTCATGTATTAAGAATTTGCAGATAAAGGAACCACTAGTTGGCAGTTACCACAGTGTACTGATGTGGGATTTACTTAAAGATATAAATACCATCAGGGGTAAAGGAAAGGGTTTTTGCTTCCGTAAAGGTGAGTACAGTGGTCTCAGAAAGTTTTTAAATTCTGTACAGTGGGATCAACTGACGATGTTACCAACAGTAAATTCTAAGTGGGAAGTGTAAGGACCTGTCCTTACAACTGTTAAAAAATTTGAGGGTTATTGATATTGAAATATTATTAAGGAGAATTAATACAGACAACCAATTTGAAATATATATGGTCAAAAAACTAATAACTGAAAGTGTGTAGGATAGTTCAGATAAGTCAAGGTTTAATTGTGCTCGTTACGCCTATTATCTTTAAGTAGAGGAAGATTAACGTAGCAACGGGGGGGAAGCGTTTCGAACACGCGCTACAATAGGAAACACTGATGGAGCTCAGTAATGGAGGTATTCATGATATTTAAGTGCACACTTTAAAATTTCACGGGGGCTATTAACGACAGGTGTATCAAGGCCAATACAGGGCGTAGATGGGCAAACACAAAGACGATCTAGAAACTCCAAAATTACAGGAATTTCCAGTTGCCTTTCTAAAAAATTCTAGGAATTGCTGGAAACAAGTAGCCCTCTCTAAAAAGGATGGAAGACACGCCCACGGAAGAGATAGGAGACGAATGGGAATCACAGGGGAAGGGATGTACTGGTCAGCGATTGGTCTGAACGAAAAAGCGCAGGAAATTTTGAAATTCAGAGTGAGGAGAAGGATAAGTTTTTTTAGAGTAGTCTTTGGAAGTGCGTAGAGGAAGACAGTCATGGGGGCAGAGTCGTTGCTGAGTTTTGGGAGAGATGGTTGGGTAGTCTTTGAAAGTGGGTAGAGGAAGACAGTCGTGGGGCAGAGTCGTTGCTGAGTTTGGGGAGGTGGTTTAGGAATGGGAAGGAAATTTTCTTTGTGAGAAATTTCGTAAGCCTAAAGTTGGGAAAAGGAATGTGTCCATGTGGAAGAAAGAATAGTCTGCATAGCCAATGTATACTACAGCAGTGTGAGAAGCCGATAAAATTTATAGCGAAGGAAGAAGAGTGCCCAAGGATGAGCAACCGCCCGCCTTCTAGTCTACGCCGTTACGCTGATGGTTATGGCAGCCCTGAATAGGAAAATCACTTGGAAACTGAGTAAGTGATAGTTCAGTAAGAAACAAAACTTAAGTTTATAAAGGAAGGACTCTAGGACAAATACCTAATCTATAAGAGAAAGTTAAATGTAATTGTAACCATGCCCACAGAACTGTAGTGAAATTAAGTGTAGGTTTTTAAGATAAAGATTTATAAATGGGTAGAAAGGATACTTTGAGATAATAGTTGATTTTGAGGGAATGACAAAGTAGGTAACAAAGGATTGTAGTTGATTATGAAATTATAGCGAATTTGGATTTATAGAGAGTATAACACAGAGTGATAGTAACTGTTTTAAATGGATAAAACGCTGATAAAGTGCCCTGCTAGTTAAGGATTATAGGATTAGATACGGGAAAACGGTTAATTACTATTGTTGATTATGAATGATGAACAGGTCTGTCTGTAGTTGAGGAAAGGATTTACTAACTGAGGTATATTTATATATATGTATGTATACGTGGTGATTTTGGAAAGGGATATAAATATGTATATATATATATATAGCTACTTAAAATTGTTTATTGCCATGCTGGAAGCCACTTGTAAACCTACTAGGACAGTTGATTTGTCGGAAAACGCATGTAAGGATCATAAGATGAAATGACTCTTAGATCCGTTAGAACCCAAGGATGAGACACACGAAGAAAATAATGATATGTATATATATATGTATGAAAACTCTGTAGTGGTGAATTACAAAGATATACACAGATAAAGCCTAACTGCCTAACAAAGCTACACATAGTTCACAGTCAATCGTAGCTATTGGTTGGAAATGTATATATATTGTCAATAAATATTATTATGTTTTGGTACTTAAGAGTCTGTCAGTCATTTTCAACTTCAGCCAATCCAGAGGAGAAAAAAATATTGAGACCCCCTTAGAGTCTAGAATCTTCTGAGAGACAAACAAGTCAGGTGTAAAGTGGGAGGGGACTAAACGGGGGGCACAGTAGAGCACAGGGAAGAATTAAATAAGCCCTTATAGCATTGTGGAACAGGTTGGGAAAAAAAAGAGGATATTTATAAATTAAATTATTTAAATAAAGAAAAATAAATAATAAAGAATAAAAATAAACCCCCCCCCACAGAAGCATTCAAGGAATTAATCATGGAAGCTACTAAAAGTTTCATACCTATTAAGAAATACTGTTCAAGGTTTAGGTCTAAATGGTTGTCAAATGAACTAATGAGACTCGTAACAGAGAAGAAAAATGCATGGGATGCATATAAATTATCAAGCGACTCAGAAGCCTATGGCAGATATAAGCTAGTCTGTAATCAGGTCACAAAGGAGGTCAGGCAGGTGAAGGCAGATTACGAGAAATCCTTGGCAAAAGATGCTAAGAAAAACAGCTGGAATTTCTTTACTTATATAAACTCTAAAAGCATGGGTTTGTTAAGGGAAAGTCTTGTCTGACAAATTTGATAGGATATTATGATGTGGTTACAAAGGAACTGGATGCAAAAAATACTTTTGATGTCATATATTTGGATTTCAGGAAAGCTTTTGACTCTGTTGTGCATGGAAGACTATTGTACAAATTGGAGCAGAATGGTATTAACGGTAAGTTGCTACAATGGATAAAAGGATGGTTACGTGGGAGAAGACAGAGGGTGGTAATCAAAGGGTGCTGCTCTTCGTGGACTAATGTTATTAGTGGGGTCCCACAGGGTTCGGTGTTGGGTCCACTGTTGTTTTGTGTATTTATCAATGATATTGATGAAGGTATATCAGGCTTAATGTCGAAGTTTGCGGATGATACAAAGGTTGGCAGGGTTGTTAATGACAGTAATGGCAGTGTGCTACTGCAACAGGATCTAGATAATTTGGGCAGATGGGCTAAGAAGTGGCAAGTGAAGTTTAACCTTGACAAATGCAAAGTACTGCATATGGGTAGAAGAAAAACGTACCAACTGTGTGTTACTACACTTAAGGTGGTAGAAAATGAAAAAGACCTGGGAGTAATTGTGCAGGCAGATATGAAGTTTTCTGAGCAATGCAGACAGGCTGCCAAGGCAGGTCATGGGGTTTTGTCAATGATATATAGGAATTCTACAGGGAAAAGGAGGTGATTATCCCTCTGTATAAGTCAATGGTCAGGCCACACCTTGAGTTCTGTGTACAGGTCTGGAGGCCTCATTTTAGGAAGGATGTAGATTTACTTGAGTGTGTACAGAGAAGGGCAACAAGATTGCTGAGGGGAATGAAGGGATCCTCTTACCAAGAGAGGGGCTTAAGTTCTGCAAATGGCAGTGGCTGGAGACTAGGTACCTGCACAGTGATCTGATTGAGGTGTATAAGGCCTTGAATGGGTTGAGCATGCTGAATTCTAATGGGATCCTTCCACTTGTTCAGATTACGAACCTAAGGGGGCATAAATTCAAATTAAGAAAAGAAAGATGTAGAATAGATGTGCGGAAAAATGCCTTTAGCCAGCGGGTGTTAATTGCTGGAACAAACTTCCATCTGTCATTGTGGAAGTTGATAGGTTGAATAAATTTAAGGAGGAACTGGACAGTCATTTGGAGGGAATGGTGTGATTTTTTTTTTTTTTTGCTGATGCTGCATAAGCTCATACACATGCTTTCTTGCATCACATGCCACTACTACTACTACTACTACTATTAAGCTGCTGCAACAGGATCTAGAAATGCAGATGTAGTTGAGCAGATGGGCTGAGAGGTGGCAAATGAAGTTTAACATTGACAAATGTAAAGTACTACATATGGGAAGCAGTAACCCCAGAGTAACGCATCAACTCTGTGGTACTACACTGACAGTGGTAAAGAATGAAAAGGACCTGGGAGTAATTGTGCAGGCAGATATGAAGTTTTCTGAGCAGCAGACGGTCTGCAAGAGTAGCTCATTGTGTCTTGTCAATGATATACAGGAATTTTTCTGGCAGGGATAAGGAGGTGATTATCCCCTTGTATAAGGCAATGGCAATGGTCAGCCCCCACCTTGTATACTGTATACAGGTCTGGAGGCCTCATTTTAAGAAGGATGTAGAACTGTTGGAACGAGTATAGAGAAGGGTAACAAGATTAGTGAATGGAACAAAGGGTTGCTCTTACATAGAAAGGCACTTATGTTTTGAAAATTACAGTATCTGGATACTAGGCACCTGCGAGGTGATCTGATTGAGGAGTATAAAGCCTTGAATGGTTTGAGCATGCTCAATGCTGATGGGATTCTTCCTCTTGCTCAGAATAATTGCCTGAGAGGGCTTGTTTGTTTTGTTTCTTTCGGGATTTATTGGGCACATCGGCAACTATGGCCATAGTGCGCCAATTGAGAGGGCATAAATTCAAATTGAGGAAAGACAGTTGTAGGATAGATGTGCAGAAGTTTGCCTTTAGCCAGCGGGTGGTTGATTGCTGGAACAAACTTCCATCTGTCGTTGTAGAAGTTGATAGCTTAAATAGATTCAAGACAGAACTTAACAAACATTTGGAGCGAGCGGATGGGTGAAATAAAGGGGTTTTTTTTTTTTTTTTTGGCTGATGCTATATAAGCTTGCTTTCTTGCATCATGTGTCTTTGCTAACGCTAATTGTGTGGTGCTACACTTAGGTTGGTAGAAAATGAAAAAGACCTGGGAGTAATTGTGCAGTCGGATATGAAGTTTTTTGAGCAATGCAGACAGGCTGCCAGAGCAGGTCATGGATTTTGTCAATGATATACAGGAATTTTGATAACAGGGAAAAGGAGGTGATTGTCCCTCTGTATAAGGCAATGGTCAGGCTACGCCTTGAGTACTGCATACAGGTCTGGAGGCCTCATTTTAGTAAGGATGTAAATTTGCTTGAGCATGTACAGAGAAGGGCAACAAGATTGGAGAGGGGAATGAAGGGATCCTCTTACCAAGAGAGGCTTAAGTTCTTCAAATTGCGGCCGCTGGAGACTAGGCAACTGTGAGGTGTATAGGGCCTTGAATGGGTTGAGCAAGCTGAATGCTGATGGGATTCTTCCTCTTGTTCAGATTAAGAACCTGAGGGGGCACAGATTCAAATTGAAGAAAGACAGTTATAAATAGATTGTGTGGAAATTTGCCTTTAGCCAGTGGGTAGGTGATTCATGGAACAGACTTCCTTCTTTTGTTGTGGAAGCTGATAGCCTAAATAAATTTAAGTCTGAGCTGGACAGGCATTTGGAATGAATGGAGGGATGAAATGGGAGGGTTTTTTTTTTTTTTTTGGCTGATGCTGCATAAGCTTGCTTTCTTGCATCGTATACCTCTACTAATGCTAATGACCTCATGTTTCTTCAGGGTCAAAGGCATCATCGTCTTGACACATCATCTTACACATTTCAATCGTTTTGCAAATGTCCAAGTCCAATTCATACAATTTACGATCTAATACGAGCTCTTCATTGTCATCGTAGGTGTTGACATATTTCATCTCTGACAGTATCTGTTTCCTCATTGCAAAATGGAATGTGCAGCATTACCATCTCGTGCTTGTACTCATTGAGATCCTGAGCCAAGTCATAGTTTCAATAGCCTATTATGTGTGGATACTGTCGTTTCTTGCAAATCTCGTAGTGCTGCATGTGACAAAGCATGACAGAGTAACATGAACCAACATAATAGTATGATTGTACTAATACAAATACTTGTATTGTGGCAATCATACTATTCAACAAATGGCTACGATCAAATGGGTAAGTAGGCTATTGGCCTAACTTGTTCCAAAAGTTGATTCAGTAGAGTAAGTAGCGGGCGTGAGCATAAATTACATTTTATTTTTATTTTATTAATAGCAAGATACACAACAGGTAACCATTAACAGTGTATCTGATTTCAGTCATGATTCATCATTCATGAACATCATTCATGATTTCAGTTCTAGCTATTCGAAATTTAGTAGGTGTTGTGAAAGATGTTTACACATAAAAAATCTTTCGTGAATACATGGTACACACGCAATTTTTTTTTTTTCATAATTCGTTTTGGAGGACATAATCATACACATGGTATACCCAAAACTGCGGTACGAAGAGGCATGTTATACCACGGTTGCACTGTATTTATAACTCTTGGAGAAAACCTTCGCCAGTTCACCTTCAAAGCAAAATTGATGTTTTACCATCAATTCCAAATGAAAATTTTAAGATTAAGAAAATTTTATATACTCAATAGAGAATAATATTGTGGCATTTTCATGCAATACTAATGCAAACTTTTGGTCATACATAGCTTACTGACTCAGAATTTTCACTTCCTGAAGCTGTCTTTGCCAGTATCAATCAAAATTATGCTATGATATCATTGGATGGTTCACTGATAATCAATCCATGGTGCACATTTCTCATTGGTTGCTACTAAAGACAGACTAATATGGTCCATCCAAGTCTTAGTGCAAATATAAGTAAAGAATTCTTTGCTACTTTTCTGTGCATTCTTAGCAAAACACTTCTCATAAAATACCTTAGCATGTCTTAACACCCTTCCAGAGAAACTCAATTACAGGCTAACTTAGGATTCTGCATGCCTGGGCAATTTATAATCATCTCATGCATTTTTTATTCCACTCAACTCATCAGTTTATCTGACATCTTTTGGTCTAAGCTTAAACAATACCTCCCTGTTGATATAAAAAACCTTAGTACCTCCTAAGAGGCAAAGAGATACTTTCCTGAACACTTTCCATTTGACAGTTGCGTTAAAAATAGCGCTTGATACTAATGAAGATAATCTTAAAAAATGTCTTAAGATCAGTTTTATCACCTTTTCAAAAACAAAATCTCTTCACAACCTTAAATAAAATATCCAAATATATAAAGTTATTTTTAATTATGCTTTATTGTATACATTTTAACCTACTCTGAAGTCAATCCTCAGAGAGAGAGGCTAACTCAATTTGGCTAATTTATTTAATATATGTATCGTAAGCTTAATTTTAATTAATCAAATAAGCTTCCAAATGTATGCAGAGAAGAAGTGTATGCTGATTTTTGTTGTCTTTGTGCAAACTGTATTAAGTTCCTCTCTCTCTCTATGTATGTGGGCGCCTCCATAGCCAGGTGGGAAGGAGCAGCAGTGCGTAGCACAGGCTTCTTGATTAGACCGGGGTTCGAGCCCCTCACCACCAAATACGGAGGATGCGGAAAGGTCAGGGAATGACCACCGCATATCCCGGAGCAATATGGCCTTAGTTGCTAATGCTCCTAAAAACCAAATAACAAACAAACAAACAATCTATGTATGTGTAAGCTTTATTAGCTTTTTATTAGCTACTCAGGAGAATATTCAAACAAAGAAGCATATTGTATATTATTGAAGTAATAAATATTACTGTTATTGATCTTTTGATTAATAGATCTTTAAAAAAATAAAATATATTTCTCTATTACATAATTAAATAATCTCAATATCTTGTCATGTCTAGCAGAATTACAAGGGATGTACCTAATTATATTAATCATTCTATATATTATTACTACATGATACAGGGCAAAACGGAAAGAAAATAAAATAAAAAGTTGCAGCTAAAATATGTTTAATGTTAAAATACGTACAGGAAAGTAATACACATTAACCATTCTACAACAAAAAAATTGTTCATGTGATACAAAAACAATAAAATGTTTCTTTTTAGAACTCAATGTTAATGTGAACAAATGCTATTAAAATCAAAATGTATATCCTCCTATTCAATTCAAAATTTTAAACATTTTTTATATAGCATTTGCGATCAGAAAAGTAAGTTCTTGAAAATTCAGTTTTTTTCGTCAAAAATGTGTAAATGGTAAACTTAAAAAAAAAAAAAAAAAAGTTCTATATGGCAAGAGAATGGATGGAAACGTGATCCATAAATTTTTTTGTTTATCAAAAAAACTTTAATGTGTTTATTCAACTACCAGTTCTTCTTCACCACAAAACAACATATACAACATACAGGTTTAAAAGGCGTATATTATTCAAATAAGTACAACAAATTTGTAGAATATATGCAAAAAGAATTTATTGGATACACATGCAACACTGGACTTCAAGAAGATATAGTCAAAACAACGATCCTGTAATCCTACTTGGACAAAACTAAAAAATACATCAACTTACGCCTTCTGACTCTTTTCCCACACCTAATTCATCGTCTGAAACTTCTGATACTTCTTCACCTTCAGATTCTTCTAATTCCGAAGACCCGCGCCTTCTCCTACGTCTATCCGCCATCGTGCATGTGAAAAACGTTTATGGCATTGACTAGTCAAGGGTCTCCAGATAACTTGTAATGTTATGTAGCATTAGCACCACTAGGTGGCTATATATAGATATAAACAGAGATGGACTAATACAGTAGTGTACAAAAAAAATTTCACCGACTGACAAAATGAAAATCTTTATAATATAAAACAATATTTGGATATCAAAGAATAATTATTAGAAAAATATATTTTTAAATTAATCCATAGTATTCTTAACATAAAGTTTATTATCTCCATTTAGAGATAATCTTTAATTATCATTAAACTCCATCTGGACTAAATACTATAATGTAGAATTGCTTTAATGATGATATTGTATTATTCTATTTTAGAATTAAAAAATAAACAATTGGAATGATCTTTTGCGGCTAGGCTGCAGACAGTTTGCTGGCCTGATGGAATCAAAATTCTCGTATAAGAAAGGGCCAGTAGTGCCAAACATTTACTAGTAGTTGGATGTAGCTACTAAAATAATAAATGAAATTCTGTTTCTATACAATGCGACCAGGGCCGCGCTAGGCTATATAGTCGCCCTAGTGCAAAGTTCTTATTTCCGCCCCTAGTCCCCCTCGGTTATGTTTCTTATATCAAGTTTTTTTGGGAATTTAAAAAATATATTTCCAAAATAATATACATTTGTATAATTTTATTTTTTAAACACAAAATATATTATTTTAATATCTAAAGAATCACAAATATTACTTTCTATAGATATTATTGCCAAATTATTTAATCTTTGTTTAATCATTAGTGATGCATTGATGAACGGATGTAATTTTTTATTAATTTTAATTTCCTAAAAGACACTCACCACTAGTTACTGATATGGGCATTGTTATCATTATTCTTAATGAAATAATTATATTAGGAAGTAGAGTGGTTAAATTATTTTTCAATATAAAACTTAAAATTTCTTGTGGATTGTGATTCATGGACATAAAATTTTGAAAAATTTATATTTCATTTGAAAGATCAACAGCAACAATATATTTTGGGCATTCCTCATTGGTGGTTATTATAAACCTCGAGCTGTTCAAAACGTTCATCTGTTGTGTTTCTTGTACTATCTAAAATGGAAAAAATGAGTTGTTTTTTTTTAATTATCTTCTAGTGTTGGCACAAATTCATCTCCAGATTCATAATCAAATATTTTTTTTTATGTTTCCTTCCCATTCTTAAGTTTTCTTTCAGAAAATCAGTGTCAATTTCTAAGGAGTTAGCAATTTTCGCTGCTTTTTCAAGAACACTTAAAAATTCTCATCTGTTCTAAAGTTTACAATCGTTTCCTTTAATTTTTTTTTTTTTAAATGCGTTAGTGATTTAATATATCCGATTGTGTATTTTGTAAAATGTCATACCAAATAATAGTAGAGCACACAAATTTAAAAGATCTAATTTTATTTGACAATGACTGATGTCTTGTTTTTAAATCTAATTTATTATCACAATCCGAATATGTTTCATAAAGAGCATCACCGATGATTGTAGATTGTATACTAGAGGTTTTATGGCATCAATTCGACTTTCCCAACATAGAGATGCCTGATGGCGTTATACTTCATAACTGGGTTGCCACTATTGCAACACCAGGGTACCTGCCTGCCCACACACCGAAGAGAAGCCAACAAGCTTTGAAACGGTGCCGTCTGGGTGGTGGTATCCCCTGAGAATAAATAACAATAGTCTTCTCCACGATTGAAGCGTTATTTATTCGAGGTAGTACAATACCATGACAACTCGTTGTGAAGACAGTCACACTATGAGATATAACCAAAACGATGCCAACTTATTTAATTAATTTAACTACTTTAGTAGACAGCTATGTTAAAATGATGCATTTGCACTAACCTACATATTAGTCATTCTACCTCGTAGCATGAGGCCTTTGCCCTTAAATACTTTACAGTACTGTACTAGAAAAAAAATATAAAGTTCCTGCATATTTCCAAAAAAAAATCAAAAGACGAAAAAGGATCGGTGGTTTATATCTAAAAATTATTCCTGAAGACCGTTATGTTTTCCTTTCATATTGGCCCAGTTGTCGTAGCCTTGCCCACGAAGATTTTGAATATCCACGTTATATTTTTCCAAAAATTCTAAAATAAATGTAGTTTGTCCAATTTTCAATTTCACAGAAACCTAAAAAATGTTCCCTAATTTCAATTTTTTTGTGTTTCATCATTATAAATTGCAAATCTTAAAATAATTGTCAATCTTTCTTGATGACTGGCAATCAGGTGTACAAAATCAAAGAATAATATTTAGCTTCCTGTAACTGATCTAAAATTTTTGTCCTTATACTATTTCCTATTATATTTAAAATATCTTGAATTTTGTCTCCTAAATAATGTGGCATGTGAAGTTTATCAATCTGAATACGTTGGATGTATTCTGATAAAGTGGAATCAAATTTGGCAATCATTTGTATTAATTGCAAAAAGTTTCCATTATTGTTATCGAATAATCTTGAATTAGTACCTCTTAAAGACAATTTTTGTTTTGCCAAATATTGAATGCAAAGAATAATTCGCTTTAATACTGATTGCCATCTTATTTTTTCTTGATTTATCAGACTTTGATTGTGTGCATCTACTGTATTTTGTAATTCAAAGTTTTTACGCAAATTAATTAATTTGTTAGTGCATTCAGCATGCATATTGCTTCTTTCGTAAATATTCAAATGTTAAATGTTGCCAATCTTTGTATCCACCGTTTACAAGTGGAACTGAAACAGTACTATTTAAAAATAATTTACAATTAAAAAAAGACAGCATTTTCGAAATCGAATACAGTAACCAATTACGCGAAAGTGATTCACCGTTTTGTAATTTTTTAATGTAATATTCAATAGAAAAGTTTCTTCTATTATCATCTTTCTTTTTCTCCCAGAAATGGGGGTTTTTCGTCCAGTAAAACAGACAAATCGACCATATAACCATATAACACTCGGAATTTGCAAACAAAAGACACACAGCACGGCAGATGAATATAATTCTTCGGGTGGCCTAAAATTATAAGATAGTAGTATATTATTATCTTTATCTTTTGGAAAATCAATTTTTTTTAAATTGTTCCGGTTTGTTTTCAACTAACATCATGAGTGATGGCCCAGTGGTTAGGACACTGCCAGCCTGATGGACCCGGGGTTCAAATCCCGCCTTGGTGGAAGCGAGCGCGACTCTATTACGCTGGGAGACCAATATAATAATAATATTAAATGATAATAATAATAATAATAACACCGCGAAAGTTACTCCATTGAACTTACCTTCCCCAAGGTTGGAATGGCGGCTGAGATAGATAGTGGCGCCATTTGGCGTCACTCGCGAGAACTAAAAATAAATAAAAATCCACTGGACATAAGCCAAACCTAAACAAGTCCACCTCCATAGATGGATGATGTCGCAGAGAAATATTATTCATACTGCATCGAGTGTGGCGCAGGATAAAATCACTTGCGTTCAGGACTTAGGGAGAGGGGTCGGTTCTAAAAGTTGGAGACAGTCTCCCGAGCAAGCCAGTGGAGAAAGTGGCGCTATTCCCCATAAGGCTACCGCGAGAGAAGGGCAAGACCATCCAGCCCCACCAACTGGAAGTGCTTCCTGCACAACTGCGCTAGTGTCCTAGGAAGGAAGAAAACGCAACGCATGAAGTGGAGCATTGAAATGAATACATACATCATGCGAGCATACTATGAAATACCAAGCTAGAGACCGATATGACAATGTACAGGTCGCGACTACATACCAAGTGGTATGTAGTCGCGACCGATACCTGGATATTCAGGTCACCGAACAGCGATTAGCGGACCAAAGAAGGACCATCGTCATGAAGAACCTAATAGCTCCTGCCATCTTGGAAAAAATCAAGCAGGATGTGAGCGATCAACTACGTAGTTGGTAGAATATGGGTAATATGGAATCAGGAGGAACAGCATACCACGGAACCACAGAGGAAGGGCAAGAAGGAAGAAATACAACCCAGAGTAGCTGAAGTGGAAAGAGACGAAGTCATGATATCCAAAATAATAATAATAATAAAATTCTTTATTCATAGAAATGTAGGACACGATTCCCGCTAAAGAGGAATCTTACAATTAACTGTGCACATTACATTCAGTACATAAAAAACTACGTGAGTACACAGCAAATACATAAAATACATAGACAGTGCAATATTCACAGCTAATATTGGATTAAATAGATTTTATAGTTATTATAATAGATTGATTATACAGAGCGTATATTGCATTATTTAGATTATATAGTTATTATAATTGATTATATAGAGCTTATATTTTATTATATCGATTTTACAGTTATTATATACAAGCTGCAACACATTGAGACAATCTGGAAACTTTCACTGGGAGTTGACTAGTTATGCTGACAATTGCAGGAATGCTGACTACACTTCACTATGAATTTGCGCTTTTCTCTTCTGTAGGCAGAATCTCTGGACCACACATCATCAAAATCAATGTTTGCGGAGTTCAGCACGCCGATGATGCTGTTTGGTTGGAAAGTGCCGCTTAAAGGTCAAGAGCTGCTGCAGGTTAGAACAGAGCACTGGACGGTTTCTGAACGAATGGAGGGGTGAAATGGGAGTGGTGGGGTTTTTTTTTTTTTTTTTTTTTTTTTTTAGGCTGATGCTGAATAAGCTTGCTTTCTTGCATCGTATGCCTCTGCTAATGCTAATGCTAATGCTCTACCAGGAATTTTCCAGCCTACGATTTCCCAGATATTAACGAAGTCGAGAGCAGCGGAGCACATATTAGGCGCCATTGTGAGCTTCCTCACACATGCCAGGTGCTGGACCGGGGTGTATCTGAGATTTATGCAGAGCTGTGATTTTTATGTTGTATAGGGTAGGAGAGCCCAATTGTTGGCTCACTTTAGGATCCAGAATTCCATACCCCAGAGCGTCTTCAGACTGGAGATAGGAGCAGCCGACCAAACTTCAATACCATAAAGGATGACTGAACTAAAATAGTAGAGGAGAAATTTTCTGACTGTTTCCTTGTTGTGCACTTTATAGAGATCAAGTTTCATACCCCAGAAAGCCCGTAATGCTCTTGAATGGTTGCTAGATTCGTTCCTTATACGTTAGGTTTTCGCCCATTACCACTCCTAAGAATTTTACGGAATGAGTGGCGACAAGAACATGCTTCGCAATAGAGGGCTGCAGAGAAGCTGCTGGATTGAGGTCTGCTAACACCTCACCTGGTCTCGTGAGGTAAAGTGTAAAGTGTGTTTGGTGTCAAACGGCACCAGGGGTTTCCCCCATCTCCGCGTAGTTTACATTGTCGTGTGATACAGTACGCTGTAAAGGCCAGAGATTTAAAAGTGTATGGATATTGTACATGAGTAGTGTTGTGTACCGTTGTTCTTCTGGCCATTTAGCCGCCAGGCCTCTGCTGAGGCCAGACGTTGCCCACACTTTGCCCCATGGAGGCAGACCAGGTACACCAATATTTTAAATAAGTACTCTGGCAGGTCCTGCCACCTAGTTTCCTGAGATTTCAGTGGCTAGGACCTAAAAAAAAAAAAATAAATAAAAAAATAAATAAAATAAAATAAAATAAAATAAAAAATAAAAATAACTAACTAAAAAAAAAAAAAAAATTTGAGAGGTTATCACGTGGTGGTTGTGCTAGAATTGTGGGGCCGAAAATTGTGGGCGAATCAAATTTGGCTGTAATTAAGTTTGGATGTGTGGAGCTTTCGCTTGCATGCAGGTAGAGTGGGAGGGAGACTGAAGGCTGGGGGGGGGCGACAGACAGAAGAATGGAGTCGATAGGGAGGGTGACTCCAAGATTTGGTGGGGCATGCCCATGCCCCACCAGAAGGGAAAGTGTGAGTGGCAAGGAGGGAAGGAGACAGAGGGACCATCACCTCCCCCCCCGGCCAGGGAAAGGGAAGAAAAGTGGACCAGGCAAGGGCGCCAGGTCAGATCGCCAATAAGGCTAGTGTGCAGAGAGGCTCTGCAGTTTCTTCAGTCCGTGGAATGTCATTTTTGGGACATTGTCCCATCCGAGGTTTACAAAGTCCAGTTTATTTTGTAGCCATTCATTGGTTAAGATCCCATCCGAGGTTATTTAGTCCAGTCAGCTTGGATGTGCATTTGCGATTTCATTTTGTTCCTTCTGTTATGAAGTCGGATCCCTGTGGGTTTGATTTGTTCTGGTGGTCCTTAGTGGTGTCGAATTGTTTTTCAGATTATGGGCAGCTTTGATGGGTACTTGCATTCTCTTCATTGCAGTGGTTGCGGCTGGGGGAAGGTCCGTCTTCTGCTGAACAGGCCCTGAGCGAATTTTGTTAGCGCTTTGTAGCTGTCTTCTTCTTCTAGGATGAGGTGTTCCTGGTTTTGCAGTGTGAATCGAATTTCAGTGATGAGCCGGCAGCGTAGATCTTGATACAGGTAACAGTGATACATGAGGTGTTCCCATGTTTCTGTTTGGCCACAGTGACAGAGAGGAGTGTCACTGAGTCGGAAGCCTGACAACTTGTGTCTGAATGCACCGTGTCCGGTGAGTAGGTATGTGACCAGGAGTCCTGGAGACAGCCAATGGGGATATTTTGGATATACCGTCTGAATTGTCGGCACGAATTTCCGGGTGATTTCACCTTTGATTGAATTTTCCCAGCGGGTTTGCCAGGTCTGTTGGAGATGCAGTGTGAGTCGCTTCTTTTCCATTTTAGGGTCACTGGCTAAGTCAATCGTGTAGTTCAGGCAGGTAGACGTTTTTCCTTTGCTGAGGTGGTGTAGGATTCCGCAACGAACGATCTCCAGGTCCAGGGGGAGGGCACCCATAAGGACCTGCAGCGCGTGAGTACTCACCGTCCTGCAGGCTCTGGAGATCGTTAGCAGGGTATATCTTTGTATCGTCTCGAGTTTTCTCCTGTTGACCGCGGTGGTCGCTTTGTGGTACCAGACTCCGGAGGCATATGAAATGGCTGGCAGGAACTCTGTCGTATAGAAGAGGGCGAGGGTCCTTTTCCTCAAGCCCCAGTCCTTACGGGTGACTCTTGCAAAGAGTGCAGAATAGTTTCTGATTTTATTCCTGATGTATGTCAGATGTGGTGTGAAGGATAGATTCCTATCGAGCATGACTCCCAAATGTTTTAATTCCGTTGCGAGTTTGACGGTTTTCCCCTGGACTTTGATTTGGGGAGGCCTCTTAATATCTAGGTTTCCCCTGAGTAGGACTGAACATGTCTTGGTTGGAGAAATTGTGAGTTTGTTGTTGTCAGCCCAGTCTTGCAGGATAGTGACTGCTCTATTTGCGGAGTTCTCTAATTGTGCTCTGGAGTCCTCAGCAAGCATCAGAATAAGATCGTCTGCATAAGCCTGGGATGTGACGTTTCCAAGGTTGAGATTTAGGAAGCCGTCTAGGACGACATTCCAAAGAACAGGCCCCAGAACGGAACTCTGTGGGCATCCTCTGTGTATCAACCGTGATACGGAGCAATACGGAGTAGTGACTGTGACTGATCTGTCTGAGAGGTATGTACTGATGCATTTGTATAGATTTGCTGGCAGGTTAGCCTCCCGGGTCTAGTGAGGTTTTAGCCGGGCTTGAGAGGCAACATACAATATCGTCGGCGTAGGCCATAAACGCAGGTATTTCATTCATTAGTGGAATAAATATCGCTGAAAAAAGCAGTGCCGACAACGATCCACCTTGAGGTATGCCGACTTCCACCTGTTTTGTGATGCAGTTATTCTCTTGCTGGAAGATAAGGCACCTCTTGCTTAGCAGATTCCTGAGGAGCTTCGAGACATCACACGTGAAACCGTAGTAGTTCTCCAGGAGTCACATAAGTGGCTTAACTTGCATTGAGTCAAAGGCCGCTTTCAGATCCAGGAAAACAGCATGCATAACATAGCCTTGAGGCTTCAAGAGTTTTCAAATTCAGAGCCTGTATGCATGTTATCGGCGATCTTTGTGAGATAATGTGTATACTGAGGTCTCTGGGAAAGGATCTGATTGGCAACCACTTTAAACAAGCACTTCTCCAGGCATTTGAGAAAAGGGGAGGAGATTAAATAGGCCTATAGTAAGCAGTAGAGATCGGATTCTGCACCTTTGGAATTGGGATGACTCGATAATTTAGCCAAGCGTTTGGGACGACTTCCTGTTGTAAAATTCTGTTAAACAACTTCGTCAGCTCATCGCTGATGAAGTAAGAGGCAACTTTAAGGCAAAAGGTGGGAATAGAGTCACTTCCCATTGATTTTTTATTGGACAGGACGTTGATGGCCTTGATTGCTCCTCTTCGCCAATCATCACGTTAGTGAGATTAGTTATGTTGTAGTGGACACTGTTCCAGGGGGGAGTCCGCATCTGCACTGTCTGTTTTGACGAACAGGGTTACATGATCGCACCATTCGGCCAGGTTTAACGATTCTGCTGACTAGATGTGATTGGCCGACCGGGATCGCTGGCCACATGCTATCCGAGCCTACTTTGATCACAGATCTATACAGGCTACTTCAAAAACCTGCAGCATAACACGAGTTGTCAATAGAGGATGTCCTGAGGGCTCTGTTCTGGGGCCGCTCTTCCGGAACAATACACTAAATACATGGCTAACCACACATTTTGATTTTTCTACTTAATTTGCATATGCCGATCACCTTGTCATTGTCTTCTCAAGCAACTCCAGGCAACAAATTAAAGAAAGAGCTTCTCCGATCTTAAAGGATCTCATTAAATGGCCAAAGAACTTAATATATCTCCATCCAAAACCCGGCTCATGATCTTTAAAGGTCAACTAAATATCCATCGTCCTCCTAGCTTGAAAATAGCTAACAAGAAAATATTATATGTCAAGCACTTAAACCATCTTGGTGTGATCATTGATGATAGGCTCAATTTTACTCTCCACGTAAACCGCCTAATAGATAAAATCAAGAAATTTACTATGGCTATTTGTTTGGATTACGAAAACTGACTGGGGGATTGGATGCACAGTTCTTCTCTTATACAGGGTTATTCAAAATGAAGTCCGGGGTTTCAAACAATTCCTGTACACACATGAGCAGACAGAGGAAGAAAGAAATATTTCCAGAATGCAAGTATAGTAATGAAGTTTTTTTACAAAACTCATAAATGTTCAATATGAGAGCCTTTAGTGAAATCGCACATTCTGCTTATTCACTTTCCCCGACAAATGGAAGGTCGATTCATCAGGAAAAATCAATCTGTCAGCAAAGTGGCGTTGCACAACGGTAACAGATTTACTTACATGAAACTCCAACACAGTAAAAGCTTTCTCATTACATTCCGAAGCCATGTTGCAACAGAGCAGAACTATTAATACTGATTGTCTATTTAGTTAATTAATGTGGTTATTCATTTTGGAACATACTATTTACATAGCTTTTGAAGGGGACTCTTTTACTGCTCCTCGGGTGACGTCAGCAATCCTCTGTCGCCCAAGAATACAATATGCAAATTTTTTCCCATCTCTTTCACTACCGACAAGAGTTGGAAACTCTTCTTTTCAGTTAATTATTTAAATTCTTCACTAGCCATTTCTGGATTTTTGACTAAAATTCAGTAGAACCATTCACCCCCTGAATTTAAATATTTCATCTCAGCAGAGCAAGATGGTTGAAAATAATGAAAATACTGAAAGTTCACAGGATGAGGTTAGCACGTCTGAGAGAGACGAATCGGAGACTTCTAATTCACTGCTTCTTAGAGTATCTGGCAAATCCTCCTCCAAGAGAAAGAAGTCCAAGGGAAGGTCCAGAGCTGGTCCTCTGCGCTCCTCTTGCTCTCCACTTCCTGCACAGATGAATAATATTTGTATATCACCTTACATAGACCATAATTACTCAGCTTCCACCTTGGACCAAAGAATCTCTACACCAGTAGCTGCCTCCATCCTCGAATCGATGGCAAACTCCACCTCAACCGCAGCCTTACCTGCAGCTCCAAACACTCCTGTAGCTGCTGCTTCTGAGACGCAAAACTCCTCAGGTGCTCACCAAACTCCATCAGCTCTGCCACTTCAAACTGCCCCAGCAGATTTCTTGGCTACACAACTACCGTCTACTCTGGACCAAGTGGTCTCATCTGGGATCCCACCATCCAGTATGCTTACCATTCCTGCACCACCTGTTCTGGCTGGCCTCTTTAATGAGGGAGACACCACCTCCTTCCATCAGATCATATCAGTCTTGCACAGGAACTTGGTGGCACTCCTCAACCAAGACTCCATAAGATTCACCAAAGCCACTGGAAACTATGTCCAGGAGCTTTGGACAAGCCTAGAAACAATCACAACAGCTCTTCTAATCGAGAATGAGAAGCTAAAAGCTGTCAATGAAGAAATCAAGACAAGGTCTACAATACTGGAAAAGGCCTTAGACATCTGCGCTAAGCTTCCGCAGTCTTCACCCGAGCGGGAACTGGGCCTAACCACAGAACCTGAATCAACTACAGTGCCCTCTTATGCCGGTGCTGTATTTAAGAACCTTCCAACCTCTAAACTGGGTGCCTCCATCCAAGGGCATCCACCAGAGATCAGTCAACAAAACCCCCAGCATATAAGAAAGAGAACCCTGATAAAACAGCAGAATCTGGTCGTTATCAGACCCATTAACTCCAAAGAATCACATACAAGTGAACAAATCAAGACCAAAATAATGACAGAGTTGAAAGATGATCTCAAAACTACGAAAATAAAAGCAATAAGAAAAACTAGACATACAGGCATAGTGATCGAAACGGAAACTAAAAAAGAAGCTAACAAAATTATGACCAATGCAAAAATAATGACAATGGGTCTAAAGGCAGAGCCGCCAAAAAAGTTGGGGCCCTCTATCATCATTTTTGACGTCAGTGACAACCTGACCCCGCAGCAACTCACTGAGGAACTATACTGTAGGAACTTGCAGGAGTACTTCCCAGACTTAGAGGCAGATGCCTTAATCACACCTAAATACTCAAAAAAAGTCAAAGGAGGAGGAGGCAAAAATTGGATTGTTCAAATCAACCCAATCGCCTGGAAGGTCCTTAACAATCAAGCAAGGGTCTACATAAACTGGGGCAGCCACCGCTTTCGCGAACATGTGGCTGTGCCTAAATGCTTCAAGTGTTGTAGGTTCGGCCACACCTCACACACTTGTATCCAGACAGTGCCAACGTGCGTCCATTGTGCTGAAAAAGGCCACGAATTTAGCAGCTGTCCTAACAAAACCAAAGATCCTATTTGTGTGAACTGTAAAAGTTTCAAAATCGACTCAGCACAGTCCATCAGAGACAGAATATGTCCAACATATATAAAAGCCAAGGGTCAGCACCAACAACGGATCGATTATGGGGAGACATCTTAAAAAATTTAACTTCGAAGAGGTAAAAATAATGCAAATTAACGCGCAGCGGGCCCGGGCTGTGGTCGGCCAAATCAGGATTCGGGCAGAAGAGGACAACACGGATGTAATTATCCTGCAAGAGCCGTACACCCATAAG
Source organism: Mastigoproctus giganteus (assembly GCF_048544385.1). NCBI lineage: Eukaryota > Metazoa > Arthropoda > Arachnida > Uropygi > Thelyphonidae > Mastigoproctus > Mastigoproctus giganteus. Next base: position 19,250,370 of record NC_143587.1, read on the forward strand.
AACCAGGTCAGAGGCTATCCCTTGACCTACAAAGTCATCCAGGTGGAAGGGGAAACCCCCTGGGCAGCAATAGCTGTAAGAAACCCTGACATCACAGCCACAAAGATAACACAACTTTGCACAGCCTGGGCCGTATGTGCCCACATTATTACAGCGCTTGGAAACTTTTACGTCGTTGCCCTATACTGCCGTCCAGGAGAAGATATTATCAGGGCTATAAGATACCTTCAAAGTGTACTAAATACTCTTCCTGGAGGGAGAATTATCGTTGGGGCAGATGTAAACTGCAGGTCTCCCGCGTGGTACAGCACAACACCAGACCGTCGAGGAGCAACAAACGGCCAAAGACTGGAGAACTACCTGGGTAACTCCCCTTTCGGAATCCTCAATCAGCCAAACAACCTCCCCACTTTCAGCAGCACCCTTTCGGAAGCCACCATTGACATTTCTCTTGCTACAAGAAACACAGCCAGCTATATCTCCGACTGGAAGGTCCAAGATGATTGGACGACCTCGGACCACCGAGCCATTACATTCAGGATCACAAAAAACTGTAATAGACAACCAATTTCCAGAGTAATGCAACATAGATATGCAATAGAAAAAACAAACTGGGACACGTTCAGGGGTGCCCTGCTGGAAATGGTGGGAAAACAGCAGCAGAAACTCAGGCAAACTCAAAATCCAAACCTTCTTCAAAAAGAGATTACCACCCTATTAACACAAGTCTGCAATGCCACAATTAAAAGGAAAAAACCTTCTCCGGGAGCGGTGCCCTGGTGGAATGAGGAGCTTCGAAGGATGAGAAAGGAGGTACAAGCCAAACGAAAAGCGTTCCAAAGGGCGAGAAGATCTTGGCCTGATGTGGAGGTCGAAGAACTTAAACAAGTATATCGAACAGCAAGAAACGTGTATACGGAAAGAATAAAGAAATCAAAGCAGCAATCCTGGGAGCAACTTGTCTCTTACACGGGAAATTCTGACCCCTGGGGGGTGGTGTACAAAATCACCACAAACAAACTCCCCAGGGGGGAAGTGAACACCGCTACAGAAACCCCGCAG